>NC_090414.1:15027845-15316647 GCF_036365525.1 Heterodontus francisci
TTCCACTCTCTCCCCCTCCCCCACTCGCCCCAGGTTCTCCACTCTCTCCCCCTCCCCCAAGGTTCTCCACTCTCTCCCCCTCCCCCAAGGTTCTCCACTCTCTCCCCCTCCCCCACTCCACCCAAGATCTCCACTCTCTCCCCACTCCCCCCAGGTTCTCCACTCTCTCCCCCTTCCCCCAGGTTCTCCACTCTCTCCCCCTCCCCCATCCCCACTCCCCCCAGCTTCTCCACTCTCTCCCCCTCCCCCATCCCCACTCCCCCCCTCCCCCACTCCCCCCAAGATCTCCACTCTCTCCCCCTCCCCCCAGGTTCTCCACTCTCTCTCTCTCTCCCCCCAAGATCTCCACTCTCTCCCCCTCCCCCCAGGTTCTCCACTCTCTCCCCCTCCCCCACAGTTCTCCACTCTCTCCCCCTTCCCCAAGATCTCCACTCTCTCCCCCTCCCCCACTCCCCCCAGGTTCTCCACTCTCTCCCCCACTCCCCCGAGGTTCTCCACTCTCTCCCCCCAAGATCTCCACTCTCTCCCCACTCCCCCCAGGTTCTCCACTCTCTCCCCCCAGGTTCTCCACTCTCTCCCACTCCCCCCATGTTCTCCAGGTTCTCCACTCTCTCCCCCTCCCCCACTCACCCCAGGATCTCCACTTTCTCCCCCTCCCCCACTCGCCCCAGGATCTCCACTCTCTCCCCCTCCCCCACTCGCCCCAGGATCTCCACTCTCTCCCCCTCCCTCTCCACCCAGGGTCCCCGCTCCCTCCCCCTCCCCCAGGATGCCACCTCTCTCCCCCTCCCCCCAGGATCCCCGCTCTTTCCCCCTCCCCCCAGGATCCCCACATTCCCCTTCCCCCACTCCCCCTAGGATCCCCACTCCGCCCACTCTCCCCCCAGGATCTCCACTCTCTACCCCTCCCCCCAGGATCCCCGCTCTCTCCCCCTCCCCCCAGGATCTCCGCTCTCTCCCCCTCCCCCCAGGATCTCCGCGCTCTCCCCCGCTCCCCCGCGGTTCTCCACTCTCTCCCCCTCCCCCCAGGATCTCCAATCTCTCCCCGTCCCCCACTCGCCCCAGGATCTCCACTCTCTCCCCCTCCCCCACTCCCCCCAGGATCTCCACTCTCTCCCCCTCCCTCACTCGCCCCAGGATCTCCACTCTCTCCCCCTCCCTCACTCGCCTCAGGATCTCCACTCCCTCCCCCGCTCCCCCAAGGTTCTCCACTCTCTCCCCCTCCCCCCAGGATCTCCACTCTCTTCCCCTCCCCCGCTCCCAAGATCTCCACTCTCTCCCCCTCCCCCCAGGTTCTCCACTCTCTTCCCCTCCCCCACTCCCAAGATCTCCACTCTCTCCCCCTCCCCCCAGGTTCTCCACTCTCTTCCCCTCCCCCGCTCCCAAGATCTCCACTCTCTCCCCCTCCCCCCAGGTTCTCCACTCTCTTCCCCTCCCCCACTCCCAAGATCTCCACTCTCTCCCCCTCCCCCCAGGTTCTCCACTCTCCCCCTCCCCCCAGGTTCTCCACTCTCTCCCCCTCCCCCCAGGTTCTCCAGTCTCTCCCCCTCCCCCACTCCCCCCAGGTTCTCCACTCTCCCCCCCCCCTCCCCCCAGGTTCTCCACTCTCCCCCCCCCTCCCCCCAGGATCTCCACTCTCTCCCCCTCCCCCCAGGTTCTCCACTCTCTCCCCCTCCCCCCAGGTTCTCCACTCTCTCCCCCTCCCCCACTCCCCCCAGGATCTCCACTCTCTCCCCCTCCCCCCAGGTTCTCCACTCTCTCCCCCTCCCCCCAGGTTCTCCACTCTCTCCCCCTCCCCCCAGGATCTCCACTCTCTCCCCCTCCCCCACTCCCCCCAGGATCTCCACTCTCTCCCCCTCCCCCCAGGATCTCCACACTCTCCCCCTCCCCCCAGGTTCTCCACTCTCTCCCCCTCCCCCCAGGATCTCCACTCTCTTCCCCTCCCCCACTCCCAAGATCTCCACTCTCTCCCCCTCCCCCCAGGTTCTCCACTCTCTCCCCCTCCCCCCAGGATCTCCACTCTCCCCTCCCCCCAGGATCTCCACTCTCTCCCCCTCCCCCCAGGATCTCCACTCTCTCCCCCTCCCCCACTCCCCCCAGGATCTCCACTCTCTCCCCCTCCCCCCAGGATCTCCACTCTCTCCCCCTCCCCCCAGGATCTCCACTCTCTCCCCCACTCCCCCCAGGATCTCCACTCTCTCCCCCACTCCCCCCAGGATCTCCACTCTCTCCCCCACTCCCCCCAGGTTCTCCACTCTCTCCCCCACTCCCCCCAGGTTCTCCACTCTCTCCCCCTCCCCCCAGGTTCTCCACTCTCTCCCCCTCCCCCACTGCCCCCAGGTTCTCCACTCTCTCCCCCTCCCCCACTCCCCCCAGGTTCTCCACTCTCTCCCCCTCCCCCCAGGATCTCCACTCTCTCCCCCTCCCCCCAGGTTCTCCACTCTCTCCCCCTCCCCCACTCCCCCCAGGATCTCCACTCTCTCCCCCTCCCCCCAGGTTCTCCACTCTCTCCCCCTCCCCCACTCCCCCCAGGATCTCCACTCTCTCCCCCTCCCCCCAGGTTCTCCACTCTCTCCCCCACTCCCCCCAGGATCTCCACTCTCTCCCCCTCCCCCCAGGATCTCCACTCTCTCCCCCTCCCCCCAGGATCTCCACTCCCTCCCCCTCCCCCCAGGATCTCCACTCCCTCCCCCTCCCCCCAGGATCTCCACTCCCTCCCCCTCCCCCCAGGATCTCCGCTCTCTCCCCCTCCCCCCAGGATCTCCACTCCCTCCCCCTCCCCCCAGGTTCTCCACTCTCTCCCCCACTCCCCCCAGGTTCTCCACTCTCTCCCCCTCCCCCCAGGTTCTCCACTCTCTCCCCCTCCCCCACTGCCCCCAGGTTCTCCACTCTCTCCCCCTCCCCCACTCCCCCCAGGTTCTCCACTCTCTCCCCCTCCCCCCAGGATCTCCACTCTCTCCCCCTCCCCCCAGGTTCTCCACTCTCTCCCCCTCCCCCACTCCCCCCAGGATCTCCACTCTCTCCCCCTCCCCCCAGGTTCTCCACTCTCTCCCCCTCCCCCACTCCCCCCAGGATCTCCACTCTCTCCCCCTCCCCCCAGGTTCTCCACTCTCTCCCCCACTCCCCCCAGGATCTCCACTCTCTCCCCCTCCCCCCAGGATCTCCACTCTCTCCCCCTCCCCCCAGGATCTCCACTCCCTCCCCCTCCCCCCAGGATCTCCACTCCCTCCCCCTCCCCCCAGGATCTCCACTCCCTCCCCCTCCCCCCAGGATCTCCGCTCTCTCCCCCTCCCCCCAGGATCTCCGCGCTCTCCCCCGCTCCCCCGCGGTTCTCCACTCTCTCCCCCTCCCCCCAGGATCTCCACTCTCTCCCCCTCCCCCACTCCCCCCAGGATCTCCACTCTCTCCCCCTCCCTCACTCGCCCCAGGATCTCCACTCTCTCCCCCTCCCTCACTCGCCTCAGGATCTCCACTCCCTCCCCCGCTCCCCCAAGGTTCTCCACTCTCTCCCCCTCCCCCCAGGATCTCCACTCTCTTCCCCTCCCCCGCTCCCAAGATCTCCACTCTCTCCCCCTCCCCCCAGGTTCTCCACTCTCTTCCCCTCCCCCACTCCCAAGATCTCCACTCTCTCCCCCTCCCCCCAGGATCTCCACTCCCTCCCCCTCCCCCCAGGATCTCCACTCTCTCCCCCTCCCCCCAGGATCTCCACTCCCTCCCCCTCCCCCCAGGATCTCCACTCCCTCCCCCTCCCCCCAGGATCTCCACTCTCTTCCCCTCCCCCGCTCCCAAGATCTCCACTCCCTCCCCCTCCCCCCAGGATCTCCACTCCCTCCCCCTCCCCCCAGGATCTCCACTCTCTCCCCCTCCCCCACTCACATTCTCCCCTTCCCCCTCCAATATAAATGACGACAGTGGGGGGATCAGGGTTGCAGAGACACTTACGCAGCCGGTAGTTGACCTGTTGAGCCATCGCTGCCAAGCGGCGGCTCTAATCGAGTATTAACGTGTCCCGCAGTGACGAGTGAACGCGGTTCCCCCTCCCCCCCACCGCCGGCAGCTCAGGTTCCCCCCTCACAACCAGCGCGCCTTCACAACCTAACCTGCTGGCGTCACCCCGCCCGCCCCTTGCACGTCCAGGCTCCGATTGGTCAGAACCGACGTCAATCAGGGACGTCTCGCCGGCGTCTGGTTCGGTTGATCCGGGCGCAGGCGCAGTGGGCGGTTCTCCGCCGTCCTCCATCGATGCCACGAAGTCAAATCCACGGAGCAGGTGAGAAGGGGGCAATGGTGGGAGGGTAATAAAAGTCACATTTCACCTCATGTTCTCTCAGAAAACTTCTAGTTCCCTCTTTATTATTATTCTTATCCCTCTTGCTGACGATGCCGAACATAAAAGCAGCCGGGGGGGCGGGGGGAAGAATTGTCTGGCAAACGATCCTCTCTTAAAGGGGATGTCACTAATTTGTTTTTGGCCCCACTGAAAAATGGTTGGTGCAACTTGTTGTTTCTTTTAAAGGCACCATGCAGTTATCAGAGCTGCAGGAAGGCCTGACACAGAATGCTGAATGAATTGAAGTAGTCTGCATACCTGACCTGGAAGTGCTGCAAAAGTGTCTGATGTTGTGTATTTTCAGCAGTTTTTCCCCCTTTTTTTTCTTATTTATTTGTGTTTCTGTTTTTGGCAAAATGTGGTTTTCAGCGAATTTGCCAGCTTGGCTCGGTCGGTCTCTCTCTCTCCTCAAAAGGTTGTGGGGTTGAGTCCTGGGGGAGTGAGCCCCGTAATTCTGCCTCGCCCGTGCCAGTGCTGAGGGAGTGCCGCCCTGTCGGAGGTGCCGTCTTTCGGATGAGAAGCTAAAACCGAGGCTCCCCCCTCCCCTCTCCGGTGGATATCAAAAAGATCCCACGGCCGTTATTGGGAGGACAGCAGGGGAGTCCCTCCTGGTTTCCTGGGGTCAGTATTTATCCGTCAACCAACACCAGTAAAACTTCGGGTCAGTATCACGTTGCTGTTTTTTTGTGCATGCTGCCGACAAAGCTACGCTTCAAAAAGTCCCGCAGTGGCTGGAAAGTGCTTTGGGACATCTTGAGGATGTGTAAATTGCTATGTAAGTACGTGTTCTTTCTTGAGAATAAAATAAAGAAATGTGTATTGTGCACTCCTGGTCTGATTTCCTGTGTTAAACATTTTGAGCAGCACTTTTAAGACAACATTTAGAACTCGGAAAAACCTATGTCAACATTTGCCTGTCACATTGAAATGACAGTACGCCACCACAAAAGTGGTCCAGCTCTTCGATCTCCTGTAAATGACTACCTTGTAGGCCTCCCTGTTTTCTGACTTGCCGGCTTGCATCTGCCGTCCTCTTTCCTGTATCACCTCACTCCCTTGCTTGACGACTGACTGGATGTCTTGCTACTGCAAGGGGCACCCATCCTCTCCCACTGGAGGCATCAGCGGGGACATCGTGAAGTGCTAAGAGCATGCTGCCACCTTCCTCCCTACTCACCTTTGCAAATTGTGACCTGTAGCCCACTGCAGGGCCATGTCTGCTTGGTCAATATGTAAAAAGGCAAAAATGCAGAGGGAGAAGGAGAATCAGCCCGGAGAGAGAGGACGTAGAAATAGGGTGATTTTTTTAAAAAAGATGGTGATGGCAGTGATATAAGAGAGAGAGAATGCAACACAGGCGCCTTTACAGTAGGAGCCACCAGTAGCTGGAACTCCGGCTGATTCTTGTCCCTCCCTAGCCCAAGGACCAATTTTAGATGCTGCTACCACGATCTGAGATTGTTACTCAGCAGCGCTGGAAGCTCCCATTGATGGATGGAGAAGAGTGAGGTGGTAGCATAGAGGGTGCATGTCTGACAGGAGCCAGAGGAGGAAACGTACGGCATGGTGAACAATTACTGCCATGGGTGGTGCCGGCTGCATTGCGTGTTTTAGCCATAGGGGTCCTAGCAGCAGATGGCAGGGCTAACGCAGAGCCTGTGCAGCCGGTTCTGCAGCTCCCAGCCAGGTAAGTCCACCTGTGTAATATGGCAGGTAGGTACTGACTGCTTCTGGTTTAGCTAGCCCGAACTGACATCCCTAAGTTGCTTTTTACTTACATTTTGTTTTGATAGAAAAGAAACGGGGAGTCGCCACTGGGAAACCCACTTAGCATTATCACGAAGAAAGAACAGCATTGTAAGCTATGGCAATAATTTTTTATTTTTAAAATTTTTATTTAGAGATACAGCACTGAAACAGGCCCTTCAGCCCATTGAGTCTGTGCCTACCAACAACCACCCATTTATACTAATCCTACATTAATCCCATATTCCCTACCACATCCCCACCATTCACCTACCAAGGGGCAATTTACAATGGCCAATTTACCTATCAACCTGCAAGTCTTTGGCTGGCCCTCAAGACCAACTGAGCAGAAACAGGAAAGAAAAGAAGCAAGCTTAATGGGATGTTCAGAAGTAGCCTCAAAATTCTGCTACAATCTCACTACAGGGATCAGATGAACGCAGAGGCTGGAACACGAAGAGAAGGCCATCCTATCCATCAGCTGTAGACACCGTGCATTCTCATTCTCTTAAATGTCTCCTTAAATGTCCTGCAAACAGCAGACTCCAGTAGTCCTGGAGTGAACACTAGGAAATTGCATGTATGTCTAAATGATAGAATCGAGCGCTATTTGTAAAATTCACTGCAAGGCGTCAGGTACTTAGATGCAGTTACTAAACCCAAATGGAGAACCTTGGATGGGATGGTGAATGGGTGGAAATTTGTCACGACAGTCCTTTACCCCATTCACTCGATCAGTTTTGCCCGCCTGGTGTCTGTTAATGTAAATAATTGATCAGAAAACCTACCCTTGTCTGGGGGGTAACTTGGATCTTATGTAGAATGTACAGCACAGAAGCAGACCATTCAGCCCAACAGCTCTATGCTGACATTTATGCTGCACATGAGCCCCCTCCCACCCTACTTCATCTCACCCCATCAACATCTATTCCTTTTTCCCCTCGTGAGTTACTCCAGCTTCCCCTTATATGCATCTATGCTATTTGCTCAACTGCTCCCTATGATAGGGAGTTCCACGTTCTCATCACTCTCTGGGTAAAGATGTTGCTCCTGAATTTCCGGTTCTGATGAATGATCAGGTTACCATTTTGTAGCAGTGGAGCCTCTAAGGACAAGTGAGTGCTACCTGGTTAAATGTGTGATGATCCAGAAACCAGCACGACTATGGACCAGCACAAAGTAACAGGTCTTTTTTTTTTTTAAGTAAAAGGCAAATGATTGAGGAAAGGGCAAAAAAGGATCTTGAAGCCAAGGGAAAATTAGCCCCCTTTAAAGTCTATAAGAGAATTACGCAGTCCCCAAAATTGATAAATCAGGCAAACAGAATTGAAATACAAAAAAAAACAGACAGGGAGAAAACTTGGGGAGGAGTTTTGATATAAAGACAGAAAACGCTGGAAGTCACTCTGCAGGTCAGGCAACGTCTGTGGAGAGAGAAACTGAGTTTAGGCTTCAGGCCGGTGTCTCAGTTCTGATGTAAGGTCATCGACCTGAAATGTTACCTCAGTTTCTCACTCTTACAGATTCTGCCTGACCGATTGAGTGTGCCTAGCATTTTCTGTTTTTATTTCAGATTTCCAGCAATTTGCTTTAGGTTTTGATATGGTGGGTTAAAAGACATAGAAGTAGTGCAAGAATCTTGGAGGTGCATTTCAGTGTTGTCACGGGACTAAATTTAAATCCACGCTGCAGGAAACCGATACAATTCAAAGAGTAATGCAATCCTTTTGTGATATTCTTCATTTATAATATTTTCAATGCCTGAAACATGAACAGATCTGTTCTCGCTAACGATGCTGAGTGAGCTCTTGTTTGTTTAAAGCATTTTTGACTTCTGTTTCATTTACATCCTTGTTGGGCATTGCTGCCAACATCAGTCTCCCTTAGAGACACATAAACATCAGACAAAGCTATTAACTCAGAATTTTATTTTAACAACTTAAATCTTATATAATACCAAAAGAATTAAATCTTTTAGGAACATAGGCACAGGAGGAGGCCATTCAGCCCCTCGAGCCTGTTCCGCCATTTATTGAGATCATGACTGATCTGCATTCTAACTCCATATACCCCCCTTTATCCCATATCCCTTAATACCTTTAGTTTACAAAACTCTGTCAATCTCAGTTTTAAAATTAACAATTGATCCCGAGTCAATTGCCATTTGTGGAAGAGAGTTCTTAACTTCTACCACCCTTTGTATGTAGATGTGTTTCTTAATTTCACTCCTGAAAGGTCTGGCTCTAATTTTTAGACTCTGCCCAAGTCCTAGACTCCCCAACCAGGGGTAATAGTTTCTCCCTATTTACTCTATTAGTTCCTCTATAATATCTTGAAAACTTTGATCAAATCACCCGGTAACCCTCTAAATTCCAGGGAATACTTGTGTAATCTCATCTCGTAACAACCGTTGGAGTCCAGGTATCATTCTAGTAAACTTACACTGCACTCTCTCCAATACCAGTATATCCTTCCTAAGGTGTGGTGCCCAGAACTGTTCACAGTGCTCCAGGTGTGGTTTAACCAGGGCTTTGTATAGCTGAGGCATGAATTCTACCGCTTGTATTCCAGTTTAATTTCAATGTTCTTTTTCCTGCCACTTGCACCCTACCATTTGGTTATTTGTATATTCCCTGCCTGGTTGTGACAATGCGCTTTGGGTATTGTAGCTCTGATAGAGTCATTACGGCTCAGAAGGAGGCCATTCAGCCCATCGAGTCCATGCTGGCTCTCTGTGGAGCAATCCAGTCAGTCTCATTCCTCAGCTCTATCCCTGTAGTCCTGCAAGTTTATTTCCCTCAAGTGCCCATCCAATTTCCTTTTGAAATCATTGATTATCTCTGCTTCTACCACCCTTGTAGGCAGCAAGTTCCACGTCATTACCACTCAATGTATAAAAAAATTCTTCCTCACACCCCCCCCTGTATTTCTTGCCCAAAACCTTACTCTGTGTTTCCTGGACCTTGTACTATCAGCTAATGGGAGCACCTTTTGTTTGTCAACCTCATCTAAAGCTTTTATAATTTTGTATACCTCTATCAAATCTCCTCTCAACCCCCTTTGCTTAAAGGAGAACCATCCCAGTTTCTCCAACCTAACTTTGTAGCTAAATTCCCTTATCCCTGGAACCATTCTAGTGGACGGCACAGTGGCTAGCATCACAGCTCCAGTGACCCGGGTTCGGTTCTGGGTACTTCCTGTGTGGAGTGTGCAAGTTCTCCCTGTGACTGCGTGGGTTTCCTCCCACATGCCAAAGACTTGCGGGTTGATAGGTAAATTGGCCATTGTAAAAATTGCCCCTGGTGTAGGTAGGTGGTAGGAGAATTGAGGGAAGGTGGGGATGTGAGAGGGAAAAATGGGATTCATGTCGGATTAGTATAAATGGGTGGTTGATGGTTGGCGCGCGCTCGGTGGGCCGAAGGGCCTGTTTCGGTGCTGTATCTCTCTATGACTCTTTCTCGTTCTCTCTCTAAATCTCCTCTGCACATTCTCAAGGACCTTCACATCCTTCCTAATTTGAGGTGACCAGATACAATACTCTAGTTGTGACCTAATCAGAGTTTTATAAAGGTTCAGCATAACGTCCCTGCTTTTGTGCTCAATATCTCTATTTATGAAGTCCAAGATCTCATATGCTTTGCTAATTACCCTCTCAAGATGTCCTGTCAGCTTCAAAGATCTATGCACATGAACCCCCCACCCCCACCAGGTCCCTCTGTCCCTGCACACTCTTTAGAATTATGCCATTAAGTATGTATTGACTCATTATCCCTTCTGTCAAAATGCATTATCTCACACTTGTCGGTATTAAACTCCATCTGCCAAGTGTCTGGCCATTCTGCTAGCCTATCTATCCTATTGCAGTCGATTGGTATCATCCTCACCGTCTGCCACACCTCCAAGTTCGGTGTCATGGGAACATTTTCAAATTATACTCTGTATTCCAAAATCCAAGTCAGTTACATATATCAGAAAAGTACTGGTCCTAGCACTGACCCTTGGGGAACACCACTGTCTATCACTACCATCCTCCAGTCTGAAAAACAACCATTTACCACAGTAATGTAAAAGGAAAATACTGCGGATGCTGGAAATCTGAAATAAAAACAAGAAACGCCGGAAATACTCAGCAGGTCTGGCAGCATCTGTGGCAAGAGAAGCAGAGTTAATGTTTCAGGTCTGTAACCCTTCTTCAGAACTGGCAGATATAAGAAATGTAAAGGATTTTAAGCAAGTAAAGCAGGGGTGGGGCAAGAGATAACAAAAGAGAAGGTATTGATAGGACAAGTTCACAGAGAATAGCTGACCAGAAGGTCATGGAGCAAAGGCGAACAATATGTTAATGGTGTGCTGAAAGACAAAGCATTAGTACAGATAGGGTGTTAATGGACTGAAAACTGAACAGCCACAAGCACAAACATGACAAAAAGCACAGTGGGTAGGCACAGTAGAAACAAACTGAACAAACTAAAATAATCCAAAGGATCATCCTCCGCCATTTCTGCCACCACCAATGTGATGCCACTACCAAAGGGATCGTCCCCTCCCTTCCCCTGTCAGCATTCCGAAGGGATCGTTCCCTCCGTGACACCCTGGTCCACTCCTCCATTACCCCCACCACCTCATCCCCTTCCCACGGCACCTTTCCCTGCAATCGCAGGTGGTGTAATACCTGCCCATTTACCTCCTCTCTCATCACTATCCAAGCCCATAAACACTCCTTTCAGCTGAAGCAGCCATTTACTTGTACTTCTTTCAATGTAGTATACTGTATTCACTGCTCACAATGTGGTCTCCTCTACATTGGGAGACCAAACGCAGACTGGGTGACCGCTTTGCGGAACACCTCCGCTCAGTCCGAAAGCATGACCCTGAGCTTCCTGTCGCTTGCCATTTCAACACCCCCCCCCCCCCGCTCTCATCTCTGTCCTGGGATTGCTGCAGTGTTCCAGTGAACATCAACGCAAGCTCGAGGAACAGCATCTCATTTACTAATTAGGCACATTACAGCCTGCCGGACTGAACATTGAGTTCAATAATTTCAGTGCATCACGGGCCCCCCACTTTACTTTTATTTTTAGTTATTTTTTTCTTTTTTTGTGTTTATTTTATCTTAGTTTGTTCAGTTTGTCTACCCACTTTTTTCATGTTTGTGCTTGTGGCTGTTCAGTTTTCAGTCCATTAACACCCTATCTGTACTAATGCTTTGTCTTTCAACACACCATTAACATATTGTTTGCCTTTGCTCCATGATCTTCTGGTCAGCTATTCTGTGGCCTTGTCCTATCAACATCTCTTTTGTTATCTCTTGCCCCACCCCTGCTTTACTTGCTTAAAATCTTCTACATTTCTTTTATTTGCCAGTTCTGATGAAGGGTCACCGACCTGAAACATTAACTCTGCTTCTCTCTCCACAGATGCTGCCAGACCTGCTGAGTATTTCCAGCGTTTCTTGTTTTTATTAACCATTTACCGCAACTCGCTGTTTTCTGTCCTTAAGCCAATGTTTTATCCAAGCTGACACTGACCCTTCTATTCCATGGGCCTCAATTTTGTTAACCAGCCTTTTATGTTGTACTTTGTCAAACGCTTTCTTAAAATCCATAATAGACAACATCCACTGCATTCCCTTCACCAACCTTCTCTTCATCAAAAATTCAAATAGATTAGTCACGCACGATCTGCCTTTAACAAATCATTGCTGACTCCCCTTAATTAACTCAAACTTCTCCAAGTGCTTGTTCATTTTTTTCCCTGATTATTCTTTCTAAAACTTTACCCACTGTTGATGTTAAACTGTAGTTACTAGGAATGTCCTTACAACCTTTCTTGAACAAGGGTGTCACATTTTCCACTTTCCAATGATGCAGCTCATCCACACCAAATTTTTCCACAGGAGCAGGAGCTCGCTGTCCTTTTTCCCCCTGCTCTCCAAACGGCAGGGGATGTCATGGCACACTTTGGGTATTGTAGTTCCGCAAAAGCAGGTTCAAACCTATATTTCCCACTATCTCTCTCTCTCTCTCCCCCACTTGCTCTCTCTCTCTTCCCCCCTCCCCCTCGCGCCGTGGGACTGCTCCCAGAAACTGGTGCTGATAGATCTACATGTTCATCCATGTTGGAGATTGCAAGTTTCTCCCTCTTGATTCAAATGTCAGAGACGGGTTGCTGATGCTGTTCGTAAAGTACCATTGATTGATGAAGTTAATCCGATAAGGCAGGTCACATTGCATACATATGGGGCCTTTGAGGGCTGCTGAGAGCTGGCGTTTAATGGACACAGTCTTCACACGAACATCATCTTTTTAAGTAAGAAGTAGGCTAGTGAGATTAGGACAGGTCTGATTTCACAAATTTCCACAAAAGGATCTCCAATAATCTCGGGTAAAAGAAAGAGCATGCCTTGATATGTCACGCTGAGGTTCCAGCTGTGGCTTGCTCTCTGACCTCTGAGTCGGCAGGTTATGGGTTCAAGGCTCACTTCAGAGACTAGAGCACATAATTCAGGCTGGTTCACTGGCACAGTACTGAGGGAGTGCTGCACTGTTGGAGCTCCCAGCTCTCAGATAAGGCTGTCAACCGCGGCCACGTCTGCTCTCTCAGGTAGATGTCAGTGATCCCTTGGCTACTATTTTGAAGAGACAGGGGCATCCGCCCCGATGTCCTGGCCAATATTTGTCTCTCAAATAACATTGCTATAAACAGATTACCCGATCATCGTCACATTACTGTTTATGGGATCTTGCTGTGCCCATATTGGCTGCCATGTTCCCTGCCACGCAACAGTGACGACACTTCAAAAATACTTTATTGGCTGTAACGTGATTTTGGGCACACTGAGGTGGTGAAAAACAGTATTGAAATGCCAGTCTATTTTTTTTTTTAATATACAGCACCGTTCACCATATTAGGATCCCAAAATGTTAAATTTGAACATTCATGGATGTTATCACGAGAACTTGCAAATAGCTGCTTCCAACAATCTTCTCTGAGGACCTGGGTCAGGATCGGTTCAGTACATGGAATATTGAGTATTACTGAAAACAGAGGCATTTTGTCAAAGCTTATTGTCAATTCGCCAGAATGGCAATGTAAGGGAAGCAACAAATTTATGCTATTTGAGAAGAGAGTGCCAACCAATCAGCGAATTGTCCTGATGAGTGCAAGACAAAAATTTTTGACAAAATGTCTCTGTTTTCAGCAATACTCAAAGTTCTGTACTACCAAACGACTATATGGAATATTATCACTTTCAGTGGCCCAAGGCCAAGCACCTGTCAAGAATTCAATCCTGGTTTCCCCTCTATCTCCTGGCAGGCCCCAGGCAATACCTGTGTTGGTGTGTTCACAGCTGCTGTACTGAAGAACTGAGCTCAGGCACTCACTTTGCCCTCATGACTCCAGCGGATGTTGGGACAGTGGAGAAACAGGACGATTCCTCTCCATTCCAGAAGACTTGTCGAGCTGACTGAGTAGCAGCAGCAGAGGGCAGCAGAGCCCTAACAATCTCAGAAATTAGAATCCAGCCCTCAACTACAGCACGAAGGCTGCAAGTAAATGCTGTCACAGTAAACAAGCAGTCTTTCATTATTCAGTCAGCTCATGTGTGTCTCAGTGTCAGCTGCTGTACATGTACAGCACACTGAGTAAAAGGGAACAATTGACTCCCATCTGGTACTGTATGGCCCGTGTGTGTCTCAGTGTCAGCTCCTGTACATGTACAGAATATACAATGAGTAAAAGGGAATGGTTCACTCCTATCTAGTACTGTATGGCCCTTGTGTGTACCTCAGTGTCAACTCCTGTACGTGTACAGTACACAGCAAGGTACAATTCACTCCCTTCTGTTATTGTACCTCCCGTATGTGTCTCGGTGTCAGTTCTTGTAGATGTGCTGAACAAACAACGGGTAAAAGGGAACGATTAACTCCCATTTGGTACTGTCTGTCCTCTGTATGTGTCCCAGAGTCAGTTCCTGTACAGGTACAGTACACAGAGAATGACTCACTTGTGTGAAAAAGATGTGCAGTATGGCTGTTGCCAGCTTCCAAATCCTTCCTCTTAATTTAGCTACTTAATTAGCTCACTTTCTGATGCAATCTCTTCAGATCTTGCCCAACCTTCCAATGCACCCCTGGGCATTCCTGGCAGGATCTCGGATCCGGGAGGTGTGTGTAAGGCTGACACTGTGGGGGATTGATCAATCAGCTCAACGGGGCTTCACTCTCTATAAAACCCAACTCTGTCCGAGACTTGAATCATTCTCTTCTCTCCTATTCTTCCTTACATTTTAGAGGTGACCCGCACTGTGGTCCTCAACACCTCATCCATATGCCTCAATAAAAACTGGCAATACTGCTATATATTCAAAGGAGGCAGCTAGCAGATCCCTAGCAAGCAGTGCAGATTAACCAGGATGATACTGGAGCTAAAAGGGTTAAAATACCAGGACAGGTTGCACAGACTGGGCTTTTATTCCCTCGAGTGTGGAAGATTAAGGGGTGATCTAATTGAGGTGTTTAAGATGATTAAGAGTTGATAGTTAGTTAGAGTGCGAATGATACCCAGATTGAATGATATCCAGTGTAACTGAAACCCAGAGTGAATAATACCCGGTGTAAATGATACCCAGAGTGAATGATACCCAGAGTGAATGATACCCGGTGTAAATGGTGCCCAGAGTGAATAATACCCGGTGTAAATGATACCCAGAGTGAATGATAACCAGAGTGAATGATACCCAGAGTGAATGATACCCAGAGTGAATGATACCCAGAGTGAATGATACCCAGAGTGAATGATACCCAGAGTGAATGATACCCAGAGTGAATAATACCCGGTGTAAATGATACCCAGAGTGAATGATACCCAGAGTGAATGATACCCAGAGTGAATGATACCCAGAGTGAATGATAACCAGTTTAAATGAAACTCAGAGTGAATATTACCCGGTGTAAATGATACCCAGAGTGAATGATACCCAGAGTGAATGATAACCAGAGTGAATGATACCCAGAGTGAATGATACCCGGTGTAAATGATACCCAGAGTGAATGATAACCAGTTTAAATGAAACTCAGAGTGAATAATATCCAATGTAAATTAAGTTCAGTATGAATCACACCCAGAGTGAATAATATCCAGTGTAAAGACACCCAGTGTGAATAAAATCCAGTGTAAATGAAACCCCATGTAAATCACATGCAGAGTGAATACTATCCAATGTAAAATATTTCTATTGTGAATTTCACCTCGTGTGAATGTTATGCTACATGTCACAGTTGGTTGGTATGATATGATACCGATAGACCTGCACAGAGCCTGGGTGAGAAATGAGAATGTTTGTCCATTACATCCAACTGTTTTGTTTCGCTAGGATTGTGCTGAACAGTTCTTTGCCACTGGAAAATTGTGGATTAGCAATCAGTGGGAAGTAACTGCCCGTATAGCGACAGTCTGTTCTTACTTCAGCTGACGTGTGGTATGACCTGAGCTGTGAACTTCAGGAAGCAGCTCATCTTTATTTAGGTTTTACCTGCTGGGCTACCCACCCTCCCCCCACCCTGACCAAATATGTATTTAGGCTGCCACCAATTTCTCATAATTGTGTTGCACTGTGTATAAAGCAGATACTGCAGCATATCAACAAGGAAGGGTCTGACCGCATCCCACAAAGTAGGTATTCATTATGATGCACCATGAGAGCTTTATAAACACAGATCATCAGCATTTTGAAAGAGAATCTGCTGTCCTTAACTGGTCTGGCCTACGTGTGACTGCAGACCCACAGCACTGTGGTTGATTCTTAACTGCCCTCTGTAATGGCCTAGCAAGCCACTCAGTTGGATTAAACCGCTACAGAAAAGTCGAATCAGGATTAAACCAGACGGATATCTGGCGTCGACCCGGGCACTGGAAACGGCACACCCTGCCCAGTCAACCCTGCAAAGTCCTTCCCCCCTAACATCTTCACACTTGTCTCAAAATTGGGAGAGCTGTCCCACAGACTAGTCAAACAACAGCCTGACGTAGTCATACTCACGGAATCATACCTTACAGCCAATGTCCCAGACACCACCATCACCATCCCTGGGTATGTCCAGTCCCACTGTCAGGACAGACCCACAGAGGTGGCAGCACAGTGGTATACGGTCAAGAGGGAGTTGCCCTTGGAGTCCTCAACATTGACTCTGGACCTCGTGAAATCACATGGCATCAGGTCAAACATGGGCAAGGAAACCTCCTGCTGATTACCACCTACCACTCCCCCCTCCCCCCCTCAGGTGATGAATCAGTACTCCTCCATGTTGAACACAACTTGGAGGAAGCACTGAGGGTAGCAAGGGCACAGAATGTACTCTGGATGGGGAACTTCAATGTCCATCACCAAGAGTGGCTCGGTAGCACCACTACTGACCGAGCTGGCCGAGTCCTAAAGGACGTTTCTGCCAGACTGGGCGGTGGCAGGTGATGAGGGGAGAAACCTACTTGGCCTTGTCCTCACTCGCTATCTGTCATAGATACATTCGTCCATGATAGTATTGGTAGGAGTGACCACCACATAGTCCTTGTGAAGACAAAGTCCTGTCTTCTCATTGAGGACACCCTCCATCGTGTTGGGTGGCATTACTACTGTGCTAAATGAGATAGATTCAGAACAGAGTAAATGGGATAGATTTAGAACAGATCTAGCATCTCAAAACTGGGGCATCCATGAAGCGTTGTGGGCCATCAGCACAGCAGAAGAATTATATTCAACCACAATCTGTAACCTCATGGCCCGGCCTATCTTTTACTCTACCATCAAGCTGGGGGACCAACCCTGGTTCAATGAAGAGTGTAGGAGAGCATGCCAGGAGCAGCACTACGCATATCTAACAATGAGGCGTCAACCTTGTGTAGCCACAACACAGGACTACATGCATGCTAAACAGCAGAAGCAGCACGTTATAGACAGAGCTAAGCGATGCCACAACTAGTGGATCATATCTAAGCTCTGCAGTTGTGAATGGTGGTGGACAGTTGAAAGACCTAACCAGAGGAGGCGGCTCCACAAACATCCCTAACCTCAATCATTATCAATTATGGGAGAGCCCAGCATATCAATGCAAAAGACAGGGCTGACACATTTGCAACCATCTTCAGCCAAAAGTGCCGAGTGGATGATCCATCTCGGCCTCCTCCTGAAGTCCCCAGCGTCACATCCATCTTCAGCCAATTCGATTCACTCCACATGATATCATAGAAACATAGAAAATAGGAGCAGGAGTAGGTCATTCGGCCCTTCAAGCCTGCTCTGCCATTCATTATGATCATGGCTGATCATCCAACTCAATAACCTGTTCCCGCTTTCTCCCCATATCCTTTGATCCCTTTCGCCCCCAAGAGCTATATCTAACTCCTTCTTGAAAACATACAATGTTTTGGCCTCAACTGCTTTCTGTGGTAGCGAATTCCACAGGCTCACCACTCCCTGGGTGAAGTAATTTCTCGTGATCTCAGTCCGGAAAGGTTTACCCCATATCCTTAGACTATGACCTCTGGTTCTGGACTCCCCCACCATCAGGAACATCCTTCCTGCATCTACCCTGTCAAGTCCTGTTAGAATTTTATAGGTTTCTATGAGATCTCCCCCTCATTCCTCTGAACTCCAGCAAATATAATCCTAACCGACTCAATCTTTCCTCATACGTCAGTCCCGCCATCCCAGGAATCAGTCTGGTAAACCTTCGCTGCAAGAACATCCTACCTCATATAAGGAGACCAAAACTGCACACAATATTCCAGGTGTAGCCTCACCAAGGCCCTGTATAATTGCAGCAAGACATCCCTGCCCCTGTACTCGAATCCTCTCGCTATGAAGGCCAACATACCATTTGCCCTTTTAACCGCCTGTTATCTTCAGCGACTGGTGTACGAGAACACTCAGCTCTCGTTGCATATTCCCCTCTCTCAGTTTATAGCTGTTCAGATAATAATCTGCCTTCCTTTTTTTTCTACCAAAGTGGATAACCTCACATTTATCCACATTATACTGCATCTTCCATGCATTTTCTCACTCACTCAATTTGCCCAAATCACCCTGAAGCCTCTCTGCATCCTCCTCAACTCACCCTCCCACCCAGTTTTGTGTCATCTGCAAATTTGGAGATATTACATTTAGTTCGCTCATCTAGATCATTAATATATATTGTGAATAGCTGGGGTCCTAGCACTGATCCCTGCGGTACCCCACTAGTCACTGCCTACCATTTGGAAAAAGACCCGTTTATTCCTACTCTTTGTGTCTTGTCGCCAACCAATTTTCTATCTATCGCAAAACACTAACCCCAATCCCATGCGCTTTAATTTTACACGCTAACCTCATATGTGGGACTTTGTCGAAAGCCTTCTGAAAGTCCAAATAAACCACATCCACTGGCTCCCCCTCATCAACTCTACTAGCTACATCCTCGAAGAATTCTAGTAGATTTGTCAAGCATGATTTCCCTTTTGTAAATCCATGCCAACTCTGTCTGATTCTACCACTGTTTTCCAAGTGCTCTGCTATAAAATCTTTGATGGTGGACTCTAGAATTTTCCCCACTACTGGTCTATAATTCCCTGTTTTCTGTCTACCTCCCTTTTTAAATAGTGGGGTTACATTAGCTACCCTCCAATCTGTAGGAACTGTTCCAGAGTGTAGGGCCACTTCCTTAAGTACTCTGGGACGTAGATTATCAGGCCCTGGGGATTTATCGGCCTTCAATCCCATCAATTTCCCCAACACCATTTCTCGACTAATACTGATTTCTTTCATTTCCTCCCTCTCACTAAACCCTGTATTACGCAACATTTCTGGTATGTTATTTGTATCCTCCTTTGTGAAGACAGAACCAAAGTATGCATTTAGTTGGTCAGCCTTTTCTTTGTTCCCCATAATAAATTCCCCTGTTTCTGACTGTAAGGGACCTAAATCTGTCTTCACAAATCTTTTTCTCTTCACATACCTATAGAAACTTTTACGGTCAGTTTTTATGTTCCCTGCAAGCTTACTGTCATACTCTATTTTCCCCTTCTTAATCAATCCCTTGGTCCTCCTTTGCTGAATTCTAAAATGCTCCCAATCCTCAGGTCTGTTGTTTTTCCTGGCAAATTTGTATGCCTCTTCCTTGGATCTAATGCTATCTCTAATTTCCCTTGTAAGCCATGGTTTGGCTACCTTTCCCATTTTACTTTTGCGCCAGACAGGAATAAACAATTGTTGCAGTTCATCCATGTGCTCTTTGAATGTTTGCCATTCCTATCCACCGTCATCCCTTTAAGTAACGTTTCCCAATCCATCATAGCCAACTCGCACTTCATACCTTCGTAGTTTCCTTTATTAAGATTCTGGACCCTATCAAGAAATGCTGGATACTGCAAAGGCTATGGGCCCTGACAACATTCCGGCAATAGTACTGAAGACTTGTGCTCCAGAACTAGCCATGCCCCTAGCCAAGCTGTTCCAGTACAGCTACAACACTGGCATCTACCCGACAAAGTGGAAAATTGCCCAGGTATGGCCTGTCCCCAAAAAGCAGGATAAATCCAATCTGACCAATTACTACTCAATCAGTCTACTCTCAATCATCAGCAAAGTGATGAAAGGTGTTGTCAAAATTACTATCAAGTGGCACTTACTCAGCAATAACCTGTTCACCGATGCCCAGTTTGGATTCCGTCAAGGCCAGTCTGCTCCAGACCTCATTACAACCTTGGTCCAAACTTGGACAAAAGAATACATTTCAGAGGTGAAGTAAGAGGGACTACCCTTGACATTAAGGCAGCATTTAACCAAGTGTGGCATCAAGGAGCCCTAACAAAATTGAAGTCAATGGAAATCGGGGAAAACTTTCCAGTGTTAGAAAAATGTTAGAATCTATTAAAAAGGATGTGATAACGAGACACTTCGAAAATAATATGATTGGGCAGTCAACATGGATTTATGAAAGAGAAATCATATTTGACAAACTTGTTGGAGTTTTTTGTAGCATAGATAAAGGAGAACCAGTGGATCTGCTGTATTTGGATTTTCAGAAGGCTTTTGATAAGGTCCCACACAGGAGGTTAGTAAACAAAATTAGAGCACATGGGATTGGGGGTAATATACTGGGTGTCCTTGTTCATGAGTCACTGAAAGCTAGTATGCATTTAGGGAGGCAAATGGTATGTTAGCCTTCATCGCAAGGGGTTTTGAGTACAGGAGTACAGATGTCTTGCTGCAATTATATAGAGCCTTGGTGAGACCGAACCTGGAGTATTGTGTACAGTTTTGGTCTCCTCATCTAAGGAAGGATATACTTGCCATAAAGAGAGTGCAACAGAGGTTCACCAGACTAATCCCTGGGATGGCGGGATTGTTTTAGGAGGACAGATTGAGGAAACTGGGCCTGCATTCTCCAGAGGTTTGAAGAATGAGAGGTGATCTCATTGAAACAAAATTCTTACAGGGCGTGACGGGGGGATTTAAATAGGATGTTTCCCCTGGCTGGTGGGTCTAGAACCAGGGGACATAGTCTAAGAATAAGGGGTAGGCCATTTAAGACTGAGATGAGGAGGAATTTCTTCACTCAGAGGGTGGTGAATCTTTGGAATTCTCGACCCCAGAGGGTTGTGGAAGCTCAATCATTGAGCATGTTGAAGACAGAAATCGCTAGATATCTGGTTACTAACGACATCAAGGAATATGGGGATAGTGCAGGAAAGTAGCGTTGAGGTCGATGATCATCTAGGATCTAATTGAATGGTGGAGCAGGCTCGACTGGCTGAATGGCCTACTTCTGCTCCTGTGTTCCAATGTTCCACTGGTTGGAGTCATCCCTAGCACAAAGGAAGATGGTTGTGGTTGTTGGAGGCTAATCATCTGAGCTCCAGGACATCACTGCACGAGTTCCTCAGGATAGTGTCCTAGACCCAACCATCTTCAGCTGCTTCGTCAATGACCTTCCCATCATAAGGTCAGAAGTGGGGATGTTCGCTGATAATTGCACAATGTTCAGCACCATTCGCGACTCCTCAATACTGAAGCAGTCCGTGCCCGCATGCAGCAAGACCTGGACAATATCCAGGCTTGGGCTGATAAGTGGCAAGTAACATTTTTGCCACACAAGTGCCAGGCAATAGCCATCTTCAGCAAGAGAGAATCTAACCATCTCCCCTTGACAATGGCATTATCATTGTTGAATGCCCCACTATCAACATCCTAGGGGTTACCATTGACCAGAAACTGACCTGGAGTAGCCACATAAATACTGTGGCTACAAGAGCAGGTCAGAGGCTGGAATTTGTGGTGAGTAACTCACCTCCCAACTCCCCAAAGCCTGTCCACCATCTACAAGGCACAAGTCAGGAGTTTGATGGAATACTCTCCACTTGCCTGGATGGGTGCAGCTCCAACAACACTCAAGAAGCTCAACACCATCCAGGACAAAGCAGCCCGCTTGATTGGCACACCATCCACAAACATTCACACCCTCTACCACTGATGCACAGTGGCAGCAGTGTGTACCATCTACAACATGCACTGCAGCAACTCGCCAAGGCTCCTTTGACCACACCTTCCAAACCCGCGACCTCTACCACCTAGAGAGACGAGGGCAGCAAATGCATGGGAACACCACCACCTGCAAGTTCATCTGCAAGTCACACACCATCCTGACTTGGAACTATTTCACTGTTCCTTCACGGTAAAGGCCTGCTCAGGTCAGGAAAAAGAACCCAACCCGAACCCGACTGATCCACAGCAGACCTGAGCCTGAGCCAGCCCGAGTTCCTCCGATTTGGCCCCGACCCTGACTTGACCCGACCCGAGCCCAGCCCGACCATCCCTTTACTTACCTTCCTGACACCGAACTTGCAGGAAGCTGCAGCGCGTGTGTGATGATGTCATAGTGACGTCACTCGCTCACTGCGCAGACTCAGTTTCATCCCTGACTCCCAGCTCAGGTAAATTTTTAAATTTCAATACTTAATGGCAAAGCACTTACTGTGTGTGTCCGGCCCGACCTGAGCCCGAAAGCCAGACCCGGAAGAGGGGCTTGTCCTGACCTGACCCGACCCGAACTCGACACATGTCGTCTGGTTCGGGTTCAGGTAGCAGGCCTTTACTTCACAGTCACTGGTCCAGACACTCGGAACTCCCTCCCTAACAGCTCTGTGATGTACCTACACCACACGGGCTGCAGCGGTTCAGGAATGCAGCTCACCACCACCTTCTCAAGGGCAAATCGGGATGGGCAATAAATGTTGGCCTTGTCAGCGCTATTAACATCCCATGAAAGAATAAAAAAAAAGATTGTGTTTCAGACTAGAGGAAGGGATATAGTGGTGTTCCCCGGGGTCAGTACTAGGACCACTATTTTTGTTGATCTATATTAATGACCTTGCCTTGGATGTGCAGGGCAAAATCTCAAAATCTGCGGATGACACAAAACCTGTAAGTATTGTGAACTGTGGAGGATAGTGATAGACTTCAAGAGGACATGGGCTGGTGGAATGGGTGGACAGGTGGCAGATGAAATTTAATGCAGGGGAATGTGAAGTGATACATTTTGGGTAGGAAGAGTGGGGGAGAGGCAATATAAAATAAAGGGTACAATTCTAAAGGGGGCACAGGAACAGAGAGACCTGGGGGTATATGTGCACAAATTGTTGAAGGTGGCAGGGCAGGTTGAGAAAGTGGTTAAAAAGGCATCTGGGCTTTATAAATCGAGGCATGGAGTATAAAAGCGAGGAAGTTATAATGAAATAAAACATTGGTTTGGCCTCAACTGGAGTATTGAGTCCATTTCTGGGCAGTGCACTTTAGGAAGGATGTGAAAGCTTGAGAGAGGGCGGCAGAAAAGATTTATGAGAGTGGTTCCAGGGATGAGGAACTTTAGTTATGAGGATAGAGAAGCTGGGGCTGTTCTCCTTGGAGAAGAGAAAGTTGAGAGAAGATTTGCTAGAGGTGTTCAGCATCATGAGGGGTCTGGATAGAGTAGAGAGAAAGGAAGTGTTCCCATTGGCGGAAGGGTCAAGAACCAGGGGACACAGATTTAAGGTGATTGACTAAAGAACCAAAGGCGACATGAGCGTATGTTTAAATTTTTTTAAACGCAGCGAGTGATTAGGATCTGGAATGCACTGCCTGAGAGTGTGGTGGAGGCAGGTTCAATTGTGACTTTCAAAAGAGAATTGGATAAACACCTGAAGACAAAAAACTGTGCAGGATTACAGGGAAAGAGGGCGGGAGTGAGACTAGTTGAGTTGCTCTTGCAGAGAGCCAGTGCCGACTTGACGGGCCAAATGGCCTCCTTCTGTGCTGTAACTATTCTATAATTCTATTCGAAAAGAGAGCAGGGGAGTTCTCCCTGGTCTAAAATAAAAGCAAAATACTGCGGATGCTGGAAATCTGAAATATAAACAAGAAATGCTGGAACCACTCAGCAGGTCTGGCAGCATCTGTGGAAAGAGAAGCAGAGTTAACGTTTCGGGTCAGTGACCCTTCATCGGAACTGACAAATATTAGAAAAGTCACAGGTTATAAGCAAGTGAGGTGGGGGTGAGGCAAGAGATAACAAAGGAGGTCTAGGTTGGACCAGGCCACATAGCTGACCAAAAGGTCACGGAGCAAAGGCAAACAATATGTTAATGGTGTGTTGAAAGACAAAGCATTAGTACAGATTAGGTGTTAATACACTGAATATTCTCCCTGGTCTCCTGGCTAATATTTATTGTTCAATTAACATCACAAAAAACAAATTATCTGCTCTTTGTCACATTGCTGATGTGGTAGCTTGCTGTGCACAAATGGGCTGCTGTGTTTCCTACACTACCGCTGTGACTACACTTCAAAAGTACTTCATTGGTTGTAAAGCGCTTTGGGATCTCCTGAGTTCATGAAAGGCGCTATAGAAATGCAAGTCTTTTTGTATCCATTTTCTCTCCCTGATGCTCCAAGTCACCCTTGCTATGCAGGGTCCAGAGAGTTTATAACTCCAGTGCACACTCACCTGGCTGTCACATTCAGCTGTTGTTTGACAGATTGAGGAAGCAACAGTACCATTGTTTGGTGCTGCTTCCTCTCGTATTCAGGACATGTCGGTAAGTGCTGTGCTGAGCGACCACAGAGCTCACCCTGACTGCCTGGAAACAGTGTGATTTATATATATCACACACAACCCTCTAAAACCATGGAGAGGAAATATTAACAACCAGGGTCAGAGCAACAGAGTCCGGTGGCTGTAGCCTGATAAGGGACACTTCCAGCCCCACAACCTGCTGAGATATCTGCACTCATCTAATTCTGGCCTCCTATGGAATCATAGTCATAGAGTCACTAAGACACAGAAGGAGGCCATTCAGCCCATGGAGTCTATGCCAGAAAATAAATGGTCCGTACAACCTTGATGTTATTAGTATTGTGTTCTAACCAACTGAGCTAACCATCATCCCTGATTTTAATTGCTCTGCTGTTGGCAGCCGTGTCTTTAGCTGCCTGGGGCCCTAAGTTCTGGAATTCACCCCGAAACCTCTCCTCCTCTCTCTCTCTCCTCTTCTAACACTCCTTAAAACCGACCTCTTTGACCAAGCACTTGGTTATCTGCCCTAATATCTCCTTACGTGACTTGGTGTCAAATTTGATTGAATAACACTCCTGTGAAGTGCCTTGTGATGTTGTTCCAGTATCTTGACCCAGTGACAGTGAAGGACGGCAATGTAGTTCCAAGTCAGGATGGTGTGTGACTTGGAGGGGAACTTGCAGGTGGTGGTGTTCCCGTGCGCCTGCTGCCCTTGTCCTTCTAGTTGGTAGAGGTCGCGGGTTTGGAAGGTGCTGGCTAATGAGCCTTGGTGCCTTGCTGCAGTGCATCTTGTAGATGGTACACACTGCTGCCACTGTGTGTCGGTGGTGGAGGGAGTGAATGTTTGTGGATGGGGTTCCAGTCAATGGACTGCTTTATCCTGGATGGTGTCGAGCTTCTTGACTGTTGTTGGTGCTGGACCCATCCAGGCAAGTGGAAAGTATTCCATCACACTCCTGACTTGTGCCTTGTAGGTTGAAGGACATAAAGCAGAAGGCAGCAGAGCAGAGGGAGTGGATGTTTAAGGTTGGGAATAGAATGCTGACTCTTATGTGGAGAATTTAAATCCATATTCTCATTAATTTGTAGATGCCTCAAGTTGTTGAGAGATCTCAGCTTTCTACTCAGAATTTATTCCCCAATGGGGCAACAGTGCTAAAAGCAGCTCTTTCTAAATCATCCAGACATTCAAACAGGACAAAGCATTAAGTAAGAATTCTAAGTGTGTGGATCGATTATTGAACTGTGCTGGGCATCACGGTTGAGCTTGATCCATTCTCACCCGCTATCACCATGTGTGCAGCTTCCTCCAAGGGTCTCTTGATCAGAGGCAGGAACTCTGGCCCTTGTTCCTCATTCTGGCCCAGGGATATTGAGTGCAGTTGTATCAGACCCACATCCCCTCAGACCAGGGCTGTGCCTTGTCTGTGTCATACTACGCTTTCAGAGGCCAGGGCTGCTTTTCACTCTGCTTCATTGTAATAATTATGTTTTCCATGTCTCACCTACACTGACCAAAATGGTGCTGAGCTCAAATAAAAACAAGAAATGCTGGAAATACTCAGCAGGTCTGGCAGCATCTGTGGAGAGAGAGAAGCAGAGTTAACGTTTCAGGTCATCAGAACTGGCAAATATTAGAAATATAATAGGTTTTAAGCAAATAAAGTGGGGGTGGGGCAAGAGATAACAAAAGAGGTGTAGATTGGACAAGGTCAGAGAGAGTAACTGACCAGAAGGTCATGGAGCAAAGGCGAACAACATGTTAATGGTGTGCTGAAAGACAAAGCGCTAGTGCAGAGAGGATGTTAATTGACAGAAAAATGAACAGCCCTGGCCCAAAGCACAAGCATGAAAAAAACAGTGGGAGTAGGCACAGTAGAAACAAACTAAAATAAAATAATAAAAGACAAAAGAAAAAATAACGAAAAATAAAAATAAAAAGGGGGGCCCCGTCATGTTCTGAAATTATTGAACTCAATGTTCAGTCCGGCAGGCTGTAGTGTGCCTAATCGGTAAATGAGATGCTGTTCCTCGAGCTTGCGTTGATGTTCACTGGAACACTGCAGCAATCCCAGGACAGAGGTGTCGACATGAGAGCAGGGGTGTGTGTTGAAATGACCATCAACCGAAAGCTCGGGGTCGTGCTTTCAGACTGAGCGGAGGTGTTCTGCAAAGTGGTCACCAAATCTGCGTTTGGTCTCCCCAATGTAGAGGAGACCACATTGTGAGCAGCGAATACAGTATTCTAAATTGAAAGAGGTGCAAGTAAATCACTGCTTCACCTGAACGGAGTGTTTGGGGGCTTGGATAGTGAGGAGAGAGGAGGTAAATGGGCAGGTAGTACACCTCCTGTGATTGCATGGACAGGTGCCGTGGGAAGGGTATGAGGTGTAATGGAGGAGTGGGCGAGGGTGTTGCGGAGGGAGTGATCCCTTCGGAATGCTGACGGGAGGGGAGGGGATGATGTGTTTTGTAGTGGCATCATGCTGGACGTGGCGGAGGATGATCTTTTGGATGTGGAGGCTGGTGGGGTGGAAAGTGAGGACAAGGGGAACCCTGTCGAGGTTCTGGGAGGGAGGGGAAGGGGTGCGGGTAGAGGTGTGGGAAATGGGCCGGACACGGTTGAGGGCCCTGTCAATCACAGTAGGGGGGATTCCTCGGTTGAGGAAAAAGGAAGACATATCAGAAGCGCTGTCGTGGAAGGTTGCATCATCAGAGCAGATGCGTCGGAGACGGAGAAACTGGGAGAATGGAGTGGAGTCCTTACAGGAGGCAGGATTTGAAGAAGTGTCGTTGAGGTAGCTTTGGGAGTCGGTGGGCTTATAATGAATATTAGTAGACAGCCTATCCCCAGAGATGGAGACAGAGAAGTCAAGGAAGAGAAGGGAAGTGTCGGAGATGGACCATGTAAAGGTGAGAGAAAGGTGGAAATTGGAAGTAAAGTTGATAAAGTTTTTGAGTTCGGAGCAGGAAACAGCACCGATACAGTCATCAATGTACTGGAAAAAGAGTTGAGGGAGGGGGCCTGAGTAGGACTGAACAAGGAATGTTCGACATATCCCACAAAAAGACAGGGATAACTAGGACCCATGCGGGTACCCATCGCAACACATTTTACTTGAAGGAAGTGAGTGGAGTTGAAGGAGAGGTTGTTCAATGTGAGAATAAGTTCAGCCAGGCGGAGGAGGGTGGTGGTGGATGGGGACTGGTTGGGCCTCTGTTCAAGGAAGAAGTGGAGAGCCCTCAAACCGTCCTGGTGGGGGATGGAGTTGTAGAGAGATTGGATGTCCATAGTGAAGAGGAGGCAGTTCGGGCCAGGAAACTGGAAATTGTCAAAATAACACAGGGCATCAGAAGAGTCACGGATGTAGGTGGGAAGGGACTGGACCAGGGGAGAAAAGATAGAGTCAAGATAGGAAGAAATAAGTTCAGTAGGGCAGGAACAGGCTGAAACAATGGGTCTGCCGGGACAGTCCTGTTTGTGGATTTTGGGAAGGAGGTAGAAGCGGGCTGTCCGGGGTTGCGGGGCTATGAGGTTGGAAGCTGTAGAGTGGAGATGAGGTCAGTGACAGTCCTGTGAACAGTAGCTTGATGTTTTGTGCTGGTGTCATGGTCCGGGGGAAGTGGGAAGAAGTGTCTGAGAGTTGGCACTGAGCCTTTGCAAGGTAGAGGTCGGTACACCAGACAACAACAGCACCACCCTTGTCTGCAGGTTTGATGACAATGTCGGGGTTAGACCTGAGAGAACGGAGTGAGGCAAGTTCAGAGGGAGACAGGTTAGAGTGAGTGAGGGGAGCACAGAAATGGAGCTGGCCAATGTCTCACCGGCAGTTTTCAGTGAAAAGATCAAGAGCATGTAAGAGGCCAGAGGGAGGGGTCCAGGTAGAGGGAGAATGCTGGAGGTGGGTGAATGGGTCCGCTGGTTGGGGGGAGGACTCCTGATCAAAGAAGTGAGCCCGAAGGCGAAGGAAGAAGAGCTCAACGTCATGCCGAGCGCGAAATCCATTGAGTTGGAGTCGTAAGGGGATAAAACTGAGTCCTTTGCTGAATACAGAACGTTCAGCGTCAGAGAGGGGAAGGTCAGAGGGTATAGTGAATACACGGCAAGGGGTCAGATCAGAAGGGATGGGGTCAGAGGGTAATGAAGGGGAAGAAGGATCTGGAGGGGCATTAGTCCCCATCAGCTTGCGTTCCTTAACAACTGAAAGGAAGAAAAGTTTTTTGTTAATGCGTCGGATAAGATGAAGGATGAAATGAAACTGCGGAGTAGAACAGCTTCGAGATAAGGTGAAACAGTGCTTCTGGAGGGAGAGGTTCAGTGTGTCCATGTAGCAGCGCATGACACTGAGTGTGGATCTCAGGATGCAGCGAGAACAGCAGTCCAAGGAACGTTGTATTTCTCGGAGACACCTGTATTCCTGGGTGGATTCAAACCATGAAGGGTGAAACTTCAGTTGGAATCCACGTGGAATAATTCGGAGCCGGAGACAGTCACTGAGGAAGGAGATGTGGCTGTGAAAACGAGTTTTGGTAGACACTTTATCAAACACCAGGAGGGAAATAGGAAGCAATGAAGGTGAACAAGGTGTTGAGCTCATCCGTGTTCTGTGCTTAGTTTGCTCATCTCACCCGGTGTGGTACTGAGCACCCCCCCTACCCCACCCCACCCCACCACACATACACAGCAGGAAAGCTCTGTCCCTGGCCTAAACTTAATTAGCTGATCTCAGAGGGTGCAGCAGTAGCCCCAACCCCTCATTGGATTCGGGAAGGAAAGTCAACCAGGATCCCTGCTCCCTGCTGAGAGAAATGGTCTATGCATGTTGGATGAGGACAGGAGACAGTTTGAGGCTGTATAGGTCCAGCAAGAAGCCAGTACACATGAGAGAGAGAACAGGAAATTAGTAACAGAGAAACCAGAAAGTGAGTTCTCAGAATTCTCTGGTAGAAGTTTGTTCTTTCAAGGGATTTTTTCTTCTGACTGAATGACGAGGTGTTTGACACACTTTCAAACCTTGTCACGCTCACAGGATAAACTTGCCCTTGTTTTTACTCTGATCTTTATTTTCCTCCCCACCTCGCCCCCACCCCCCAACCTCAGTCTTGGATTTCAGTGAGCAGCAGTGAGTGTCTCCCCGCTGCGCTATATTTGAGACAGGGTGCTACCCCCATCATCACTGGCTCCTGTCCTTTTGCTTCTTAGCAAACCAGCCTACCCTCCCCACCTCCCACCCAGGGCGAATTTGAGGTTAAAAGACTTACACGCGGAAGATTTTCCACAGGAACCAACTAGGTTTCAGCGAGCAGCCTTCTTTAATCCGGTGCAGCAGCTCGGTTTTGCCACCTTGTTGCACGTTGTTCTGCTTTTGCATCAGATTCTTTTAAAATTCTTTACCCCATTAACAGATGCCCAGTACGGCACTGAGTTGCGCAGACCAGCAGGTTCCCAGGTTGGATCCCCAGGTCCTGTCTGGGTTTAGCTGACCTCAGCTGGAGTAGTGGGGGATGGGTGGGGATACACTTGGCCTTAGTACCTCTTTGGGATAGGGGAGGGAAAGGTCAGCCACTCCTGATCACTATCCAGCAATCTTCATCTGCTTGCCAATAAATGTGTGTGTGTGCGCGCACACGCGCGCAGGGATTAGCTCAGGACTGGAGTGGTCTCAACTGTGATGGCTTCTGTGGTGCAATAGCCTCTCACAATCTAGACTCACCCACGTAGCCATTGAGCAACAAAACAGCTGGTATCTGGGTCCAGTCGTTTATAATGGAAACTATTATGTAAACATGTCACACTGTAATTACACCCTCCCACCAGAGGTGACGCTAGGTGTGATTCCACTGTGACTCGTTTACATCAGCAGGTTCCATGATAAATGTGGACATAGGAATTTAGAATTGGAAATTATCAATGGGTGCAGTACTGCAGTGGTTCTGTGACTAGACTGCGAGTTCAAATCCCACTATCGGCACTTTGAAAACTTGAATTCAGTTTTTTAAAAATCTGAGAATAAAAAGCTGGTCTCAGTAAAAGTGACCAAGAAGCTTTTGGATTGTTATTTAAAACCCAACTCTTTCACTAATGTCCCTTTAGGGAAGGAAACCCGCCACTCTTACATAGTCTGGGCCTATATGTGACTCCAGTCCCATCCCAAAATGGTCAACTCTTAACTGCCCTTCTAAAGTGGATTAGCACATCGCTCAGTTGTACCCAACCAGCTACTGGTGTTAGGCCCTTCAGATATGCAAATTAGAGGCCTAACACCTGTTGAAGGAGCCCTCTGCGAAATTAGTGACCCGTGAGGTTTACTATTAAAGGTCAGCTCCCACTGCTCTTTGCGGTGACTTGAAAAGTCGTTGCTGGTGGATTTTTTTGGACAGCCGGGGGTTAACCTGCCACTGATTCTTCAGTCGTTGTCCTGCAGTGATTGGGCTCTGAAGCTGCCTTCAGCTCTGTTCCTCGGAGGGACAGTCCCGCCCGTCTGCAAGTCTGCATGCAGCTTTCAACATGCAAACCAAGGCTTGCTACTGACGCTTGGAGGGCAGAGAACTTTGCTCATTCAGCAGCTTCTGTTCTTGGGACAGTCGTGATTCATAGAATCATCGCAGAATCATAGAGCACAGACTGAGGCCAGTCAGCCCACCGCGCCTGTGCTGGCTCTGTGAAACCTGTCCCGCTTCTCTGCTCTTTCCCCGTTTCCCTGCAAACATTTCTTTTTCAAGTACTTATCCAATTCGCTTTTGAAAGTTATTATTGAATCTGCTTCCTTTCAGCAGAGTATTCCAGATCATCACAACCCGCTACATAAAAACATTTCTTCTTGTCTCCCCCCACCCTGATTATTTTGCCAATTATCTTAGATCTGTGTCCTTTGGTTACTGACCCTCTGCCAGTGGAAACTGTTTCTCCTTCTTTACCCTGTCAAAACCCTTCATAATTTTGAATACCTCACAGTGGCGCAGTGGTTAGCACCGCAGCCTCACAGCTCCAGAGACCCGGGTTCGATTCTGGGTACTGCCTGTGTGGAGTTTGCAAGTTCTCCCTGTGTCTGCGTGGGTTTTCTCCGGGTGCTCCGGTTTCCTCCCACATGCCAAAGACTTGCAGGTTGATAGGTTAATTGGCCATTATAAATTGCCCCTAGTATAGGTAGGTGGTAGGGAAATATATAGGGACAGGTGGGGATGTGATAGGAATATGGGATTAGTGTAGGATTAGTATAAATGGGTGGTTGATGGTCGGCACAGACTCGGTGGGCCGAAGGGCCTGTTTCAGTGCTGTATCTCTAAACTAAACAAAAACTAAACTAAATCTCCCCTTAACCTTTTCTGCGCTAAGAAGAACAACCTCAGCACCTCCAGTCTCTCCACATAACTGAAATCCCTCATCCCTGCTACCATTCTAGCAAATCTCCCTGCATCCTTTCTAAGGCCTTGAGGCACAGTGGCGCAGTGGTTAGCACCGCAGCCTCACAGCTCCAGGGACCCGGGTTCGATTCCTGGTACTGCCTGTGTGGAGTTTGCAAGTTCTCCCTGTGTCTGCGTGGGTTTTCTCCGGGTGCTCCGGTTTCCTCCCACAAGCCAAAAGACTTGCGGGTTGATAGGTAAATTGGCCATTATAAATTGTCACTAGTATAGGTAGGTGGTAGGGAAATATCGGAACAGGTGGGGATGTTTGGTAGGAATATGGGATTAGTGTAGGATTAGTATAAATGGGTGGCTGATGTTCGGCACAGACTCGGTGGGCCGAAGGGCCTGTTTCAGTGCTGTATCTCTAATCTAATCTAATCCTTCCTAAAGTGCGGTGCCCAGAATTGAACACAGTACTCTAGCTGAGGCCTAACCAGTGATTTATGAAGGTTTAACATAACTTCCTTGCTTTTGTACTCAATGCCTCTATTAATAAATTCAAGAATCCATATGCTTTCCTCACAGCCTTCTCAACTTGTCCTGCCACCTTCAAGGATTTGTGCCTGTGCACCTCCAGGTCTCTCTGTTCCTGCACCCCCTTTAAAATCATACCATTCAGTTCATAATGCCTCTCCTCATTCTTCCTACCAAAATGCATCACTTCACACTTCTCTGTATTAAACTGCATCTACCACGTGTCTGCCCATTTCACCAGCCTGTCTGTGTCCCACTGATGTCTGTTACTTTCCTCCTCATTATTTTCTACATTTTTAAGTTTAGTGTCATCTGCAAACTTTGAAATGATGCCCTGTATACCCAAGTCCAGCTCATTAATTGTTTTCAACAAGAGCAGTGGTCCGAATGCCAACTTCTGGGGAACACCACTGCATACCTCCTTTCTGTCCCTTAGCCAATTTCACAGCCACTGTCCCTTTAATCCCATGGGCTTTAATTTTGCTGACAAGTCTATTATATGGCTCTTTGTCAAACACCTTTTAGAGTACAAGAGTAAAGAAGTCTTAGTGCAATTGTACGGGACCTTGTTGAGATCACACCTGGAGTACTGTGTACCGTTTTTGTCTCCTTATCTAAGGAGTTGCCTTGGAGGGAGTGCAACGCAGGTTCATTAGACTGATTCCTGGGATGAGGGGATCGTCCTATGAAGAGATATTGTGTAGACCAGGCCTATATTCCCTAGAGTTTAGAAAAATGATGCTTGGAGGATGTTTCCCTGTTTAAGGAGTCTGGAGCTAGGGATCACAGTCTCAGGATAAGGGGTCAGCCATTTAGGACTGAGATGAGGAGAAGTTTCTTCACTCAGAGGGTTGTGAATCTTTGGAATTCTCCACCCCAGGGAGCGGCGGACGCTCAGTCATTGAGTATATTCAAGTCAGAGATCGATAGACTTTTGGATACTCGGGATTAAGGGATATGGGGATAGTGCAGGAAGGTGGAGTTGAGGTAGATGATCAGTCATGATCTTTGTGTATGGCTGGGCAGGCCTGAGATGACTGTGTGGTCTACCCCTGCTCCTGTTTCTTATGGAAGTCCATATACAAGGCATCAACCACATAACCCTTATCAATTCTTTCTATTACTTCATGAAAGAACTTAATGTTAGTCAAACATGATTTACCATTAACAAATCTACGTTGCGTGTTATTGATTACTCCATATTGTGGCATAAATAACGCCATTAGAACTGGGGAGTGATTCCCAGCTGGTTGTTCCAACCTGTCTTGCACTGCCTGGTCTTCAGCTGTCACTCCCTGGTTTGGGAGAGGTCCCGCAGATGGCAACTGGATTCTTCAAGTCTCCGCAAAGTACGGAAAAGGACACGTTAGGACCAGTAGGCCTGTCCTCTCCTGGCATGGTGTAACCTCTGACCCCGCTTAATGATTTGGTCTGAGTCACTTCCTCAGGTGAAGGAAGGTGCTGGACCTGACATGATAACCTGTCGGGAGCAGACAGGCGACCGTACACTTCCAGAAAATATTTCACCTTTTCCTATTGTCCTTTTCTCGCTGTTAATGATAGGATGGAATTCTGTTACTAAGACTGTACTTGGGAATCACAAACAGTACAAGAAGATCTGAGTTATAATAAGGGACTGTCACTAATTCATTAACAAGCTGCCTAACTATATCTAACCCCCTTTTTTGTCTTTTTTTGCTTTACTCTGTATCTAAACCCGTTTTTCTTTTTTTTGGATGGGGTCAGTGAAGAGGGAGCTTTACTCTGCATCTAACCCGTTTTTTTTCCCTTTATACCCCAGACCCCTTTTATATATTTTATGTCGAGGAGGCCTTTATTCCTCAGGCCCCCTTTATATACATATTTTAAAAATAACTTAATTAAAAACAGATAAATAAACCAAAAACTCAAATTAAAATGCCATTCTTGGCATTGATGATGCACTCCAGTCCCAGCGGTGCCCACCGGTCATAGAAGTCCTCAAGCGTACCGGTGGATGCCGCATGCTCCTTCTCCAGGGACACCCGGGCGCGAACATAACCTCGGAAGAGGGGCAGGTCATCAGGGAGGACGGACCCCCCGACGGCCTGGACCTGTGAATTGCCACCTTGGCCAGGCCCAGGAGCAGACCGACGAGGAGATCCTCCTCCCGGCCCACGCCTCTCCGCTCCGGGTGCCCAAAGATCAGAAGCGTGGGACTGAAGTGCAGCCAGAACTTGAGGAGCAGCCCCTTCAAATACTCAAAGAGGGGCTGCAACTTCGCACACTCCATATATACATGGAACATGGACTCATCTAGGCCGCAGAAGTTACAGGCGGCCTGGGAGTCTGTGAACCGACTTAAAAGTCTATTGCACGGGACTGCCCTGCGCAACACCCTCCATCCCAGGTCCCTCATGTAAAGGGGGAAGACTCCAGCGTAGAGAGACCTCCATCAGGGTTTCCCCTCACCGTCAGATGGCAACGCGGACCGTCAGGGGGTGTCCGGCTGGCTGACTAGGGCGAAGAAGTAGAGAGTGTGCAGGAACAGCCTGTACAGGAAACCCCTCGACGCCAATTGGAATGGCACGGAGGGCGATTCCGAGAGGCGGCTCTGGTTGTGCGGAACTGGCTTCCGAGGAGGGTTTCGGGGCCTGGGTCTGATGAGCAGTTCCGGCCGAGCAGGGGTCAGCTCGGCCTGGAGCGCTCTGCACTCTCAAGTCCCCTCACCACCCGCAGTGAGGGGCATCCCAGAGGCTTCGGCTACTCCTTCGCCCGCCGGTCCGTCCCCGGAGTCGGCCGCCCGGACATCTAAGGTGCCCTGACTGGAGGAGACCATGTTCCAGACTCGGAATAGATCCCGGTAAAAAACAGGCAACTCCCTCAAAGAGGCGCGGCTAACGGTCTCTGCCGGGGGCTGCGTGTCGTGTTGAAGGTAGTGACACTGGCGGAAAAAATACGTCACCAGCGCACACCATCTGGGAGGACACTCGACGTACAGGTATCTCTGCAGGGTCCGAAGGTGGAGAGTCGCAGCCTGGGTGCGGACACGCACCAGCGACTGGCTGCCTTCCTCAATCGGGAGACTCAGGACCACGGCAGAGACCCAGTGGTTCATCTTGCCCCAGAAGAAATCGATGAGTTTCTTCTGGATCTTGGTGGCTAATGCAAGGGGAGGGGCCAAAGTGACCAACCGGTACCACAGCATGGAGGCCACCAGTTGGTTTATGACCAGCGCTCGGCCCCTGTAGGAAAGCACTCGGAGCAGCCCTGTCCAGCGCCCCAGTCGAGCGGTGACTTTCGTCTCCAACTCCTGCCAGTTTGCCGGCCAGGCTTCCTCAGCGGGGCTAAGGTGGACTCCCAGATAGAGGAGGTGCGCGGTGCTCCACGCAAAAGGTGTTAACACCTCCAGTAGGGAGTCCATCCACCACTGACCCACCAGGAGTCCGGCACATTTCTCCCAATTGATCCTCGCGGAGGACGCAGCAGAAAAGCTCTGCTGGCAGTCGCGCATCCTCCGCAAGTCAACAGGATCTCTAACCGCGAGAAGCACGTCATCAGCGTAAGCCGAGAGGACGACCCGCATGGCCGGCTCACGCAGAGCCAATCCCGTCAACCTCCTGCGAAGCAGGCACAGGAAGGGGTCCACGCAAAGGGTATACAATTGGCCGGACATGGGGAATCCCTGACGCGCTCCTCTCCCAAAGCGAAGGGGCGCCGTCAAGGACCCGTTAACTTTGACTAGACACTCTGCGGCAGCATATAAAAGTTGGACCCGGGCCACGAAATGCGGCCCGAGTCCCGAAAAGGTCTTCGTGATCCACCTTATCGAACGCCTTCTCCTGATCAAGGGAGAGAAAGACGACCGACTGACCAGTCCTTTGGGAAAGATGGATCAGGTCCCAGACCAGGTGGATGTTGTCCTGGATGGACCAGCCTGGGACCGTGTAGGACTGGTCGGGGTGGATCATGTGGGCCAGCACGGAGCCCAGGTGGGTAGACATAGCCCGGGCAAAGATCTTATAATCCGTGCTGAGGAGGGAGACCGGACGCCAGTTTTTAAGCAGGCGGAGATCGTCCCTCTTCGGCTGCAGGACGATGACCACAATGCGCCACAAGAGGGGCATCTGCCTGGTCGCCAGGCTTTCCCCCAGGACCCACGTGTAATCGTCCCCCAGGATGTCCCAGAATGCCCTGAGGAACTCCACAGTCAACCCATCCAGCCCTGGGGATTTGCCCCTTGAGAGCTGGTGGAGGGCGCCAGTCAGCTCCACCAATGTGAGTGAGCCTCCAATCCTTCGCCGCCCTCCGGGCTGACCTGCGGCAGGTCCTCCCACAAAACTCTGCGCGCATCCTCGCTGGATGGATCTGGAGAGAGCAACGCACTGTAATAAGTACGGACCAGGAAGTACGGACCAGGAGGCCCATTCCCTCCGGATCCATGATGGAGGATCCGTCGTCGGCCAGCAGCTCGACGAGCTGCTTACGGACCCCCGCCATTTTTCCAGCGAGTAGAAGAAGGGTGAGGCGCTGTCCAAATCTTCCAGGATCTGGATCCGCGACCTCACGTACGCACCTCCGGACCCTATGAGCTGCAGGTCCCTCAGCGCGCCCTTCTTCTCTTTGTACGCCTGCCACAGGGCCGGGTCCGCGACGGCATGGCCGAGGCGGGACTCCAAGTCAAGCACCTCCCTCTCAAGGTGCCCGGTCTCGGCCTCCCGCCTCATGGTCGACCGTTTCGCGTACTCCTGACAGAAGACGCGGATGTGAGTCTTGCCCACATCCCACCATAGCCTCAAGGAGGGGAAGCCCCCCTGCTTCCTTCTCCAGTCGGCCCAGAATCGCTCGTCCTCCAGCAGCCGGTTGTTAAAGTGCCAGTACGCAGACCCCGCCCGCGTGTGGAGCGGAGTGAACTCCGCCCATACCAGGCGGTGGTTCGAGCATGGCACCAGCCGCATGGAGGCCGCCGAGACGCGGGAGACGTACGCCTGCGAAAAGTAGAGGCTGTCGATTTACGACCCTCCTCCTCCAGACCGCCACGTGAAGGCGCTGGTGTCGGGATGGAGATTCCGCCAGACATCCACCAAGTTGAGGGAGCTGATCAGTCCCCGGGCCTGGGCGCGTACACGTTCACAAAGTGGAGCGGCACGCTACCCAGGCGAACGGCGAAGTGGAGCAAGCGGCCCGGCACTAGCTCCTTGACCCCCAAGATCTCTGGCTGAAAAGTCGGGGCCAACAAGATAGCCACCCCACTAGAAATAGGGGTGAGGTGACTCATTTAGACCTCACCCTGCCACTCCAGGAGCCAGGTGGCTTCGTCTCCTGGAACGGTGTGGGTTTCCTGCAGAAAGCTCACCGCATATCTCCCTTCCCTAAGGACTGAGAGATTGTGAAATCTGCGGTGAGACACCCTGCTGCTGTTGATGTTGAGGCTGGCTATGGTTATCTTCATGTCAAAGGTACTTAAAACGCGTCACCAACACCTCACTGTGAGGAGGGAGTGGAAGTGCACCTGGCCCTCCACTCCCTCCGCAACCCATTGAGGAACACAAAACAGTGCCTCTCAACCAGTTTCACGCCCGCGCACTTGCCAGCTTTCTTAAGGGCGGCACGGACGGACTGGATGATCAGCGCCAGATTCGACCAACGGTTGAGGGCCAGCTGAACTTTATTGCGGCAACCCCTGCAAACTGCGAGGAAATCCCGGAGTTCCGTCGTGGGGATGAGAGGAGATTCGGTGGGAGGCACGAGGAACACCACCACCTCACTGGCGATGGAATCAAGATCATCCTCCGTGCCCCACACCGAATCCCCATCTTCCTCCGGGTCGTCACCGCCAGCGGCCGACACATCCACCACACACCGTGGGGCGGACGTCCCGGCCGCGCTAGCTGGCCCTGCCTCCGTCACGATCCCACCCCCAGGATCGATGGCGGAGGAGTCCTCTCTGGGTTCTACTGTGAAACTGGAGCCTGTGGGCGCCAGCAGTTCAGGACCCCCCTGCACCTTCGTCCCCAGGCAAATGAGTGGTCCAGGGGAGACAGAAGTTCCCGACTCCGGAAATCCAGCCGGAGCCGAGACCTGAGGCGGAGAGAGGAGGCAATCTCCCGCTCCGCCAGCACCCACAGGCCCAGCAGATGGGGCAGCATTCTCAATTATAACCGGGTCGGGTGTCTCCTGGTTGGTGGTGGACTCCGGCTGGGAGGGCCGACCCTCTGGGGCCTCGCCCTCCCCTTCACTCAGGGCACCCGACCCAGTAGCAGTGACAGAATGGGCGGCGTCCCCAGGCTCCCCCACCACAAGCAGGGCCCCACTTACTCCTTCAGGAGGGGTCTCAAGTACCGGGGCCTTCCCCTCCCCTCCATCCTGAGGAATAGGGTGCTCCTGCCTGGACTTTGTAGCCTTGGTGGTGGCAGTAGGGGAAATCTGGGAACCCGAAACAGGAGACAGCTCCCCTCCAACAGATGGGCCCTGCTCCTCAGGGCCCCTCGTTACCTCTGTGAAGGGGTGCCTTCTCCTCTTTTTCCCACTATGGCGCAGAGGCTCAGAGACCTCCATGTCATCAGAGGCCTCCGCACCCTCCTTCTTTTTAGTCACCCTGGGCCTGAGCCCAGCCCTGAGACAGGTGGATTCAGTGAGAACGGGCTTTGGGCTGAGCTCAGGCTCGGGTTGTTTCAATGTGTCCAGGGGACGCGCCTCTTGATGTTTCTTTTTTCCCTGCGCCTTCCTTCCACTCGGACGGACGCTCCCCTCCCCGCCGGAGGCTCTGAAAACCACAGCCCCCGGAACCGACTGAGCGGTGTCTATTGGATGTGTGGGGGGAGTGGGAGGAGGTGCTGTGGAACCACCTTGGGCCGCCGAGGTGGAGCTGGCGGCCGGGAGGTTGGGGCAGTTCTTACGAACATGCCCCACCCCCTTGCAGACGTGGCACCGCGCCCCGTCCGAGGTCCAAAAGACGCGGTAGGCCGTCCCCTGGAACTTTATACTGAAGTGGCCCTCCAAGACCTCCTCCCGCGCCAGCTGCATGAATAGCTGGCGGCGGAAGGAGTAGACATGTCGGAGGCTGTGCTCCCGAAGACCGAGCGGGACTGGGGTGATCCCTGACCTCACCTCCCCCAGATGGTGTCGGTGGGGGAGGAGGAGCTCATCAGGAATGAAGGGTGGGACGTTCTACAAGATTACCCAATGTGCAGTGGCCCCCAGAGGGTCCACTGGCTGGAAAATCCCACCCACTGTGAGCCCCGTACTTAGGGCGAGGGACACAGCCCGCTCGGTCTTCAGGACGAACACAGCCTTCCCATACATCTTTGAGGCTGCAACAATGGCCGAGGGGCCGACAACCACGGCCATTGGCTTAACACAAGCCTCAATAGTCATATTAGGATGGGTGTAACTCTTCACCCCATGCTTTGATGTTAAGATTTTAAATGGTGACGGGGCCACAGGAGCAGCTGTCGCAGCTGCTGCAGCATAGGAGGGCCCCGCCACCGGAGAGGACAGAGAAGTCATGGGGTAGAAGAGTTACAGGCACTTTGTTGAGAGCAAAAAAAAAAGAAAAGAGCAAATACAATAAATCAAAAATGCAACACTTAAAGGATGTAGCACAGGGGAAGAGGCTGAGGGAGAGGAAGGCCAAGAGGAATCAGTCTTTGTTAGTATTGCACAAGTCTTTTAGCTGGTCTTCCAGTTGGGAGGGTGGGGTGATGTCTTCACCTGGGTCAGCTGTAAGCTGCCAAGGCACACGCCTCCTTCGATGTTCAGATAATAAGTCTCTTCACCTGGGCAGCTCCAGCTGTCCCAGGCTTAGTAGTTGGGGTGGGGAGGGAGCTCCCTATCCAAAGATGTTAAACACAGGAGCTCCCTATTGAACAATGCAGCCCCACCCAAGGTCTTCAGGTCTCTTCTTTCCCCACCCCCAACAATCAATGAAAAAGACTTCAGGATAAACCAAACTCACAAAAGAGCTTCCAGTTTTTCCAGTTCTCTGCCTTCCTTCCTTTGTTGAAATTTGGAACAAACTTTTGTTTCAGTTTGAATCTCCCTCTTGCAGCAGTCACACAGCCTGCAGCCTCCAACCTCTGCACACAGCCACAGTCAGCTGCACCTCGTTGATGCACTCAGGCTCCCAAATCAGGGAGCAGCCAATCCCAGTGCTGTACCTGTCCTGGGAGTGTTTGATGGGGACTGTGTGGAGGGAGCTTTACTCTGTATCTAACCCCTGTTTTTTTTTGTAGAGGGAGCTTTACTCTGTATCTAACCCCCGTGACGTACCTGTCCTGGGAGTGTTTGTTGGGGACAGTGTAGAGGGAGCTTTACTCTGTATCTAACCCCCGTGACGTACCTGTCCTGGGAGTGTTTGTTGGGGACAGTGTAGAGGGAGCTTTACTCTGTATCTAACCCCGTACTGTACCTGTCCTGGGACTGTTTGATGGGGACAGTGTAGAGGGAGCTTTACTCTGTATCTAACCCTGTACTGTACCTGTCCTGGGAGTGTGCCAGTGCTCACTACTGATGAGCCTCACCTTGACCAGAACAATAATGAACAACAGCAACAAAGGATAAAGTGTTTTGTCAGCTGGCACTTGAAGTTGAAGTTAATGTACCTAATGTGACACAAACATGTGTTCTGACAGCAAACCTGTCAGTGCTGCAGATGGAAAGGGGACTTGGCGCAGTCTGAGCCGGGTCCTGAAGCTGTGCCAGTCGTGCCCCTCTTGGCCCTGCACTGCTGTCAGGTCAGCTCGCCTGCCCGACTGTCCTGGTGCCTGGCCTAATGAGGCAGTGCAGGCCCCACACTAGAAAAGAGAGAGGCGACCTGATAGAGGTCTTTAAGATTATGAAAGGAGTTCGATAGGGTAGACATAGAGGAAATGTTTCCAATTGCGGGCGAGACCAGAACTCAGGGCCATCAATATAAGATAGTCACTAATAAATCCAATCGGGAATTCTGGAGATACTTCTTTCCCCAGGGAGTGGTGAGAATGTGGAACTCGCCACCACAGGGAGTGGTCGAGGTGAATAGTATCGATGCATTTAAGGGGAAGCTGGATAAACACATGAGGGAGAAAGGAATAGAAGGAGATGGTGATGGGGGGAGATGAAGAGGGGGGTGGGAGGAGGCTCATGTGGAGCATAAACGCCAGCACGGAGCAGTTGGACTGAATGGCCTGTTTCTGTGCTGTAAGGTCTGTGTAATTCTATGTAATGCAACCTTTCAGCTTGTCTATCAAAGGCAGCCTGTGGTTTCAGGTGCGGAGTGCTTCCTGTCACCTATCCTCAAGGCTCCTGCAGCCGTCTGCTTCCTGTTTCCTGAGTGTGTGATGTGGCTAAGGTACACATGAAGAGTGTAAACTTTCCACTGCCTCCAAAAATAGACAAGTTGAAGCACAGCGAGGCGGAGGGGTGGAAAGGGGGAAGGGGCTTGATGGTTGGAGAGATTGTCATCCTACAGCCATATAGATGTGGAGGGTAGGAGGGTTTATCGACTCCCAGCAGGTCAAACTGCACCTTTGGCTGTTCCTTGTAGTGCTCCGCATACAGCTCTAGCAAGCTGTTGGCAGCTCACTGCTGACTCTTTGCTTTATACCCACAGTGCTGGCTAACGAAACGAAGCTGGAATGTGCAGGGCCTGTGGCAGCAGCTGGGGCTGAATCTGCATGGCCACGAACAGTAACGGTAGCGACTTGATGGCCAAGTAATCGAGTCACGCCTGCCTGCCTGCCTGCCGGCACTCTGGCTCTTCCCGGCTCCGTATTCAGGGAAACACTTCCCTTTTTGGTGGCGGCCTGCAGTGGCCCTTTAAGGAATAAGTTCAGGGCAGCTCGTCGGATAAAGGAGGCCTCAAACCTTTGCATGTGCAGAGATCCTAACATCTGCTTCCGGTGCGGGTCCTGATGCCTCTTTTGATGACTATGGCAATATGGCAGGAAGCACACTTCCAGGTCAGAATCCCTGTGCTGCACGGCCATGTTGAACATCTTGGTGCCCATTTTATACCTGTAGATGGGCAGTCGATTTTCTTTAGGCGGTGTGGGCGGGAGGGTGCTCTAATTTTCCCAAGTCCTCCCGTACAAGTGCTGACTCTTATTGGGCTGTGGGTTCCATCGCGATCCTAATCCTTACTCCGCCCGTCTGGCTGCCTTTCAGGCGTGAGTCTCATCAGGAGAGGGAGCACCACGGGTCAGCCCGGTCCAGCCCGCTGCTGGTGCCTCCATACGCCTGCTGTCCATCAGGGAGCACATGGGACGGGAACCCTGCCTGATAACCCTGACTCCACCTCAGTCCCAGCACTCCGATTACCGTGCTGCTAGCCGACTACAGTTAGCTCAGCCCAGGTTCTTGAATGGAGCTGGGTGTCTTCCTCTAGGACTAAGTACCACAGTGAGTTGTGCAGCTCCTCTCTCTGTGCACAGTATCTCTGCACAGGCCCCAGCGTTAAGTACACCGAAGGGCTGCGTATGTCCCAGTTCCAGAACATGAACGGTTAAAGATAAATCTCAGCTCCTTGGCCTTAATAGACACACTAGCCAGGGCACCACCTCGCCTCCAGTGCGGTATCTTGCCTGTCAATGCAGAACCTCACCCACCAGTGCAGTGCTTCACACGCCAGTGTGTTGACTCACACGGAGTAGCAGCCCCTCATTCTTCCCGTGCTGTGCCTCGCATTACCACTCTGCAGCACCATATTCACCTGGTCCCAGACTGGCAGCACCGCTACCGGTCAAAGTGCAAGAAATTGGCCTAGTTTCTGGCCAGACTTCGGCCTGCTGTTAATTGTTTTGACTCAGCTGACACCTCTCAGGAGCCAGTAACTGTCAGAGTGTCATGTTTACTTGAAACATTTCTTGGCAAGTCCCAGAGTTAAACATTGAATGAAAACTTGTAGCTGCAGAACCAGGTTTCATTTCTCTGGAACTTTGCCCACGGTTTCCCAGGAAACAGAAAGCCCGGCCTTCTGTCCGTGCCAAACTTACGCTTAGAAGAAACTGGATCCATTCTGAGCTGCAGTTCATGGTTAAAGGGCCGCAGCATTTATTAGTCATAACCAGGATTTGTTGATTCCTACTCGGATGTTGCTGCTGTGAGGTTAATGGCAGCTGCAAGGCCACGTGGTCCAGAAGGGCCCATGTCCCATCCCCAACCTGTGCTTAATTAATCTTTCATCAGAACTGGAATATGTTAGAGATGTAACAGTTCTTAAGCAGGAACAGAAGCAGGGAGAGGTGGAAAGAACTAGAGGGAAGGTCTGTGATAGAATGAAAGGCCGGAGAGATCAAATGACAAAAGATGGTGCAACACAAAAGGAGGTTTATAATAGGACACATAAAGAAACAAAAGATGGGTCTAGAGGAGCTGTAAATGGCAGCTGCTGTCAGAACAAAATGGGAGCAGTGATTATGGTGTGAAATTGTCAGTTCCGAAGAAGGGTCACTGACCCGAAACGTTAACTCTGCTTCTCTTTCCACAGATGCTGCCAGACCTGCTGAGTGACTCCAGCATTTCTTGTTGATGATGTTGAGTGTGGTATATTGAAATTCGTTAAATTAATCCTGCCCTTTCCGAACCAGTGATGGCAGTGGAGAGAGGTGGAAAGGATGAACTGCAGTAGGACTCAGGTTTGTGTTACAGAAGCACAGTCACAATAATACCTAACCTGAGATGCAACTCAGGAGGTGGAAGGGATCAGTCAAATGTAAGTATATGGTAAGTGAAGGTAGATCTAGTTTAATCATGACACGCAATGTGAGAGAAACAAAATTAACAGGAAAGTCTTTCAGCTGTTACAGGAAGTGCATGCCACACAAGATAGAAATTAGGATAGCGCCACTAATCTTCTGTAAAGTACTATTAACTCTCGACAGTAACTGAAAACCCCTAATCAAAACTCTTTTCTTAAACTAAAAGCTGACAACCACAATTGCTAACTATTTATACTTTTAAAATAGCAGTCCGGTGGCAGCTCAGAATGATGCAAGGCCTTGCAATTTGTCTGATTCCTCCCTCACCCAGCATCGCCCAGGAACATTGACTTGAGTTACCTCATGGCTGTTGGTGGGATCTTGCTGTGTGCAAATTGACTGCTTTGTTTCCCTGCGCTACACGTGACTGCACTTCAGAGAGGTACTTCATTGGCTGTGACATACTGAAGATGTGACAGGCATGACATTTCAGCCGCACGAGTTCCTCAGGGTAGTGTCCTAGGCCCGACCATCTTCAGCTGCTTCATCAGTGACCTTCCCTCCATCGTAAGGTGGGGATGTTCACCACTGATTGCACAGTGTTTAGTTCTAGAGATTTCTGGAGACTAATGATATCAAGGGTATGGAGATAGCATGGGAAAGTGGCGTTGAGATAAATGATCAGCCATGATCTAATTGAATGGCAGAGCAGGCTCAACGGGCTGAATGGCCTACTTCTGTTTCTATGTTCATACTCACCAAACATCTCCAGCATGGACTCAGTGAGCCAAATGGCCTCCTTCTGTGCCGTTATGACTCCAACAGAGAATCAAACCATCTCCTCTTGATGTTTAATGGCATTACCATTGATGAATCCCCCACCATCAACATCCTGGGGGTTGCCATTGACCAGAAACTGAACTGGACCAGCCACATAAATACAGTGGCTACAAGAGCAGGTTAGAGGCTGGGAATCCTGCAGCGAGTAACTCACCTCCTGACTTCCCAAAGCCTGTCCACCATCTACAAGGCACAAGTCAGGAGTGTGATGGAATACTCTCCACTTGCCTGGATGAGTGCAGCTCCAAAAACACTCAAGAAGCTCAACACCATCCAGGACAAAGCAGCCCGCTTGATTGGCACTCCATCCACTCCTTAAACATTCACTTCCTTCACCACTGACGCACAGTGGCAGCAGTGTGTACCATCTACAAGATGCACTGCAGCAACTCGCCAAGGCTCCTTCGACATAACCTTCCAAACCTGCGACCTCTACCACCTAGAAGGACAAGGGCAGCAGGCGCATGGGAACACCACCACCTGCAAGTTCCCTTTCAAGCCACACACCATCCTGACTTGGAACCTGTCACTATTCCCTCATCTTCGCTGGGTCAAAATCCTGGACCAGCTGCTATTCTTTGGAGAGTGAAAGGATGATGTGTAATCTCAGGACTCAGTTTGAGAATACATTAGAATGTACAGCACAGGACCAGGCCATTCGGCCCAACTGGTCTATGCTGATGTTTATGCTCCACACGAGCCTCCTCTCACTCCTCTTCATCTCACCCCAGCAACATATCCTTCTATTCCTTTCTCCTTCATTTACTTATCTAGCTTCCCCTTAAATGCATCGATACTATTCATCTCATCCTTTCATCCTTTAACTTCCCTGTGTTATGGACAGGTGGTAAGGGGTACAGGTAACTTCCACTTCTCAACTGACCGCAGTCGTGTTTTATTACAAATGGTGTGTTAGTTCCTAGTGTTTTAGGGTCAAATAAACAGACAGACAACAGGTTTTCTTGTAGGTTTAAAAAAAATGGTTAGATTTTTATTTAAACAGCAAAACCCAAATTGTTCGCAACCTTCACCCACTCGTGCATTCACACACACATCCATATGCAATAGGTAGATAGAGAGAAAAATCCAGGCTGACACTCCCAGCACCTGTACTGAGGGAGTGCTGCACTCTCGGAGGTGCTGTCTTTCAGATGTGACGTTAAGCCAAGGCCCTCTCAGTCCCATGGCTACAATTCAATGGACCGAATGGCCTCTTTCTGTGTTATGACTCCATGATAATTGGAATAGGACTAAAAGTAGACCATCTGGTCAATACCACATTGCTGTTTGTGGGCTCTTGCTGTGCATAAATTGGCTGTCACATTTCCTACATTACAACAGTGACTACACTTCAAAATGCAAAGCACTTTGGGATGACCTGTGGTGATGAAAGTCGCTATATAAATGCAATTTCTTTCTTCCCGCTCTCTCCCGTCTTGCCCTATCCCCTGGCGTGCCACACAATCGTCCAGATATGAAAATGTTACAATGGTGCTACTTCATACCCATTCATCTGGGTTTGGGCTGTGGAGTCAGTCTGTCTTATGGAACCTGTGTTGGTCTGATTCCTGTTGATAGGAGTCATCACCATTTAATGGGCTCCTTTCAATTTCAGTGGGTTTTCCTCAGAACAAATTCAGATACAGTTAATGAGTTTTGTCTTTCCAGACAGGCTTGAAGATTGCCAGTACAGGAGCGGTCACCTGACCTCTACTCCATTTTGTCTGTGGCACAGATGTGCCTGTTTTCTTGTGCTTCAGTTTACCAGTTGACTTTTTATTGTCATCATTCCTCCAGTTCATTGTTTATTTCATCACTACTCCTTCTGAGCATGTCACCTGTGACTTATTTCAAAGCAAATGGAACAACAATATGCATTTCTATAACTCCTTTAACATAGCCCAATACCCTTTACAGAGGGGTGAGGAAAAAATTAACGAAACAAAGGACAGGAGGAGAGTTGACCAAAACCTTGGCCAAAACGGTGGGTTTTAAGGAGGAGCAAAGGAGAGGGAGGCGGAGAGGTTTAGGGAGAGTATTCCAGAGCTTAGGACCTAGACTGCTGAAAACACAGCAGCCAGGGACAGGCTGAAGGAATAAAATAAAAGCAAAATACTGCGGATGCTGGAAATCTGAAATAAAAACAAGAAATGCTGGAACCACTCAGCAGGTCTGGCAGCATCTGTGGAAAGAGAAGCAGAGTTAACGTTTCGGGCACAGGCTGAAGGAAGTTGAGGATGCGCAAGAGACCAGAATTGGACGAGTCCAACGATCCCTCAGAGTGTTGCAGGGCTGGACAAGGTTACAGAGATAGGGAGGGAATTGAAAACAAGAATGAGAATTTTAAAATCAAGGCATTGCTGGACTGGGAGCCAGTGTAGACCACTGAGCACAGTGAATGATGGGTGAACGGGACTTGGTGTGAGTTAGCCGATGAGCTTAAGTTTATGTAGGGTGGAAATTGAGAGGCCAGTCAGGAATAGCCAAGCCTAGAGGTAACAAAGGCATAGATGAGACTCTCAGCTGAGGCAGAGGCTGACATTTTACAGAGGGTGGGAGTTGAAATGACAGCTAGGAGACCATTGTCCATCAGGAGAGGTGACCAAAAGCTTAGCCAAAGAACTGTGTTTTAAGGGGAATAAAGGAGGAGAGTAGGATGGAGAGGTTTAGACAGGGACGTAGCAAACAAACATTCCCATGAGGTCTCCAGTAATTATCTAACTGTTAAGTAACATTTTGGGGAAGTCTAGCAGGCAAGGCCCTGATTTGCAAGTGTTGATAAAGAGTCCTTATTCCTGTCACTACATTGTGGTTTCACTCTAGCTGTGTGCACGGTTCCCTCTGTTACCCCAGGGAATGTTCACGTAACCCGTGAGTCATTCATGCAGAGTTCTCGGACAGCACGCAGGGTGGGGTGGGGGGAGAGGTGAGTGGGAGTGTGACAGACAGCCTGCAAGGCGGGCCTCTGTACAGTGTTGCAACATCCAGGATGGCCACCAGCCACCAGGCTGAAACAAGCATTTCCTGTCTTCAGATCTTGATAACTCTGACTTCCTGGAACTGAAAGCCATCATCAGTATACATGGCCTAGGCGGGCCATGTTAATTCATATCTCAAGAAGGCAGAAAGACCTTGCATTTCTAAAGTGCCTTTCACAACTTCAGGAAAATCCATAGTGCTTCACAGCCAATGAAGTACTTTTTTGAAGTGTAATCACGGTTGTAATCAAGGAAACACAGCAGCCAATTTGCGCACAGCAAGCTCCCACAAACAGAAAATTGATAATAACCTGTTTTAATGATATTGGCCCAGGACACCGTGGAGAACTTCCCCCCGCTGTTCTTCCAGCAGTGGCCATGGGATCTTTCACATCCACTTGAGACGGCAGACCGGGCCTCAGTTTAATGTCTTATCTGGAAGACGGTGCTTTGACAACGCAGTGCTCCCTCAGTACTGGCACTGGGAGTGTCAGCCTGGATTATAGGTTCAGGTCTCTGGAATGGGACTCAAGCCCACAACCTTCTGACTTTGAGGTGAGAGTGATGGTCACTCACTTTAACAATCCAACAAGGCAAGGGCAAGGGTGGCTCAATACCTGGCCTGAGCTAGTTTCTCATGAGTGAAGGGCGATTACTGCTCGCAGTTAGATTCAGGGTGTGGCTGCAAATGTCCAGACTGTTACCCCTTGTGACAGACTTGACGCACAACTCTCTGTTGATTGGACAGAAGCTCAGTCCCCATGTTTAAGGGCGTCCGAACCAAGAAATCCCCTTAAGCAGAGTCTCTTTGTCCCATTGGGAGTGGGCACTCAGAGAATAGAGGCGGGAGTGGGCAGGATGGTACTGCTGGGCAAAAGCGTCTCACAAAGCACTGGTTAGCTCTCCAAGCAATACCATTCTGCCCATGAGTAGGGTTAGCGGGCATCAAGTCGGAATTTCTGTTCCCAGTACTTATTTGAGATATGTAATTGTCCATAGGCTCTTCCCTTGTTGCCGTTATTCTTTTCTCTCTTTCCTAGGGGGCTGTTTTGTGTCATAGCAATATAGGAACAGGAGGAGACCATTCAGTTAGTAGGCTACTGCCCACCAGGAACTGGAACGAGACTGCCCAAATCCCTTATTGCGTGTATCAGTTCGAGCCCCATCCCTGCTCTGCAGAGGGACATCCAGGGATCCATGCTTCATCTACTCCCGACTTATCTGGGCTCAGTCGGAGGGGGTAGGGTGCTGGGGGCAGCAATGGACATCCTACAATTGGCATTAGTGTCTCTAGATTTGGGAAGGGGAATACTAGCCGGGGTCCTGCTCTTGGTCACTTACCAGTGACCCTGTCCCCTGTAAGGTGAAGACAGGATCAGGTTTGCTGGTGATTCCCTCCCAATTCGAATAGCATACTGATATTGGCACTTGATGAAAGGTCGCTCAGGTGAGGCCCTTGAGAGGGCGCTGGTGCCCACGAAATCCAAATCCTGATCGAAAGGAAGCGACTTTGAGGGAGGTGCGGTAACAAAGTTGGCAGGAGGAAGAAAAAATCCCTTCTGGTTTCATCCTTGGGGAATGATTTGTTTGTAACGAGAGGGGAAATGAGGAAGGTTAGCAAGTTCCAAGGAAGGAGCCACAATTTCAGCAATGCTCGGTGACTAACTCATCAAGCCCCCAAGATGATGCACACTGGGTGTCAAGACCAAGTATTGTGATGTGGGCTGGGGGGAGTTGAACGCCCGATGTACACAGAAACAGGCCATTCAGCCCAACTGGTCTATACTGGCGTTTATGATCCATGCAATGTTTATATTTCCATTATAAATGTCTATGTTTACAGGTTATAATGCAAACCGTCTCTGTAAATGTGCCACGCTGCAGTTACAGCCTCCCACCAGTGACAGTATTGTTACGCCTGTAGAGAAGGCAGAGTGTAATTAGAGTGTGACATGTTTACATAGACATTTACCATTATAATTGTACACCATTACATGTGAATGTATAATGGAAAAGTTGACAAGAAATGTGCGGATGTAATATTATTAAGGTGTTATGTGAACAGAATTGATGGAGAAGGTGTTATATTTATATATAAATGGATTTATTGATTAAAATTCTAAAAACAAACGCTCCAGATCACCTCATGTTGGCCTTTCTCAGGAGGAAGTTTGTATAGAAAACTCCATGACTGCTTTCCTACTTGCAGTTTGAGACTATATTCTGTGTGAACAACTGTGGGTCTTAGCATTGCTGAATTTTCACTGGCTCATCGAATGGTGGAATATTGCTCGCAGGCAAGAAGGTGGGGGGGAGGTGGGGCACTGAGGAGGTCGCTGGTGTCTTCACACCAGTTGTGGAATAGGTAGACTCTGGAATCAAGTCCCAGGGTACTGAGCCCCTAAACTCTGGGGGTCCTAGGGTACAGAGCTCGTGGTCCCAGGATACTGAGCTCCTAACTCTAGGAATCCCAGGCTACCAAGCCCAGGGTCCCAAGGGTCCCAGGATACATAGCTCAAGGCTTCCAGGCAAGGTACCCTCTTTTTTTTGTAGTAAGTGGCCGTTTCATTTAAATGTGCAGGCCCTTTAAATTTTTTTGAGCGGCAACTTGTGCTCAGCCTGGCTGCGCAGCTTAGAGGGAGCGATGATCCCAGGGTACTGAGCTCCTCAACTGTTGCGTGCACTTTGGGTGAGGGCAGGATTGGGTTCCTCCAAGATGCTTCCCACAGTCAAATAGCTTGCTGACTTGCCCAGACTGTGACTCGAGTGGAGTACCATGGAGAGCTGACACCTTCGGGAGAGTAGGAGCGTAAACTGGGGACAGGGTGGAGGGGGGGGGGGGGGGTGGGGGTGGGCGGCATTGGGAGATGGAAGGTGAGAAAAAGTCACCAAAATGGAACCTGGTTCTGTAAGAGATCCAGGGTTTGGAATGAAGACAAACCGTGAGGTATGGGGAATGGGGATTGATCAGTGATTGTCCCTCTGTGGGAAGGAGGTGCCCATGAGAAGGGACTGCTGCCTGGGGCCCTTTCTGGGATGAGCTGTTCTCACTGACATTAACATTAGAAGACTTACTTTCAGTTTCAAACCATGACTCAAAACATAGCTTTCAGTGTACGCGAGAGGTATGCTGCTTGTCTGATTGACGGGCTGCTCCAAGCAGTGAGAGCAGTCTCGCCACCTCCTCACGCACATTTCCTCTTCGGTTGGTAACTTGGCTCAGTTGGTATCTCTCCATTCCAGAGACTTGACCCCATGATCCATGCCAACACTCCCTGTGCCAGTACTGAGGGAGTGCCTGCACTATTCGAATTATCATCTTTCAGACCTTAAACCGAAGCCCCATCTGCCCTCTCGATGTTAAGGATCCCACGGCCACTATTGGAAGAAGAGCAGCTGAGTTCTCCCCAGTGTCCCGGGGCAGTATTTATCCCTCGGCTCATAACACTAAAATAGACTATCTAGTCATTCATCCCATTGCTGTTTGAGGGACCTTGCTGTGCGTAAAATGGCTGCTGCCCTCCCCTACGTAACAATAGTCACTGAACGTCAAAGTCATTCATTGTTTGTGAACTTCTGAGAGATGTAAGTAGACACGTGTCTTTCCGTCCTTTGATGTGTGGCTTTTAATAGCAGATCGAGCGTAATCAAAAGCTGGCGAAGGCGTTTCACCTGTGGAAGTTGAGGCTTCTTTCTCTGAGGTGAGTACAAGATTGGGCCTGCACATCCTGTCCCCGTGGGCCTGCTGTAATCCAGGCTTCATATTGGTTTGTGACCAGGGCGGCAATCGGAAATTGCAAGGCAAGCATCGTTGCTCATGCATCCAGTTGCTGTTTGTGGGATCTCGCTGTGTGGAAATTGGCTGCCGCATTTCCTACATCGCAACAGTGACTACAGTTCAAAAAAGTACTTCATTGGCTGTGAAGCACTTTGCAACATCCTGAGGTCATGAAAAGTGCTTTATAAACGCGGCTTCTTATTATTGCCTGTTAGAAGCCAAAAGATGTGCCTCACCGTTCTTCTCTGAAGACTAGGTGACCCCTTAAAAGTTCTCCATGTGAGGAGATCACACACACGACATACTTCCAGAAAAGACCCAGTAATCTCTCTCCGCCTTCATATTGGCTTCAGTCTGTATGTCTGGGCAGGGGCACCCCTCTAACCCTAATACCCCAACCCTTCCAGACTCTGCATAATCACTGACCCACCTAAGGTTGCCAACTCTTCTTGGCCACGTTCCCGGCAGTTTTATCAAATGGCCTCCTGCCGCCAAGCGCTCCGCCCCCACTCTCCTACCATTGGTTAAGCCAACACATCCATCCTTGCAGTGCCCCCCGCCTTCCCGCGGCCAATCAGAAAGCAAAGAGGCTCTTCATTACCTGATTGGATAACTCTTGACTGTCAGTCAAGCATCCTTTTGAACGTCCATGACTGGGATTTTTATCACGCCCAAACAAAAATGTTCACAAAGAATGTTTTTGAATAAAGAACAATTTTCTTTTATGCCCCTGGAATGTTTTCCTCCTGGGTGTTGCTCACAGCAGGGTCTTGGGGCTAATCTTCAATTCCTGGACAATCCTGGAGCAGTTGGCAACTCCTAAATACAATGCGCCTCAGGAAGGATCTATTAGCCTTGGAAGGGGTGCCGTGCAGATTCACCAGAATGATATCAAGGCTAAAAGGGTTCAATTACGAGGACAGGTTGCACAGACTGGGCTTGTATTCCTTTAAGTGTAGAAGATTAAGGGGTGATCTCATCGAGGGGTTTCTATTTCCTCTGGTTGGGGGCGGGGGGTGGTGCAGGGAGTCCAGAACAAGGGGGCAGAACTTAAAATGAGAGCCAGACCATTCAGGGGTGACGTCAGGAAGCACTTCTTCACACAAAGAGGAGTGGAAATCTGGAACTCTCTTCCCCCCAAAAAAGCCGTTGAGGTTGTGGGGGGTGGTCAATTGAAAATTTCAAACCGGAGATTGATGGATGTTTGATGGGCAAGGGTATTAAGGGTTATGGAAACAAGGCGGATTGATGGAGGTCAGCCTTCTTCTTCTTTGGCCTCCTTATCTCGAGAGACAATGGATACTACTGAGTCAGCGGCGCTTGAGATGGCTTGGCCATGTGAGCCGCATGGAAGATGGCAGGATCCCCAAAGACACATTGTACAGCGAGCTCGCCACTGGTATCAGACCCACCGGCCGTCCATGTCTCCGCTTTAAAGACGTCTGCAAACGCGACATGAAATCCTGTGACATTGATCACAAGTCGTGGGAGTCAGTTGCCAGCGTTCGCCAGAGCTGGCGGGCAGCCATAAAGACGGGGCTAAAATGTGGCGAGTCGAAGAGACTTAGTAGTTGGCAGGAAAAAAGACAGAGGCTCAAGGGGAGAGCCAACTGTGCAACAGCCCCGACAAACACATTTCTCTGCAGCACCTGTGGAAGAGCCTGTCACTCTAGAATTGGCCTTTATAGCCACTCCAGGCGCTGCTTCACAAACCACTGAGATCAGCCATGACCTGATAAAATGGTGGAACAGGCTTGAAGGGCTGAATGGCCTCCTCCTTTGCCCAGTTCTACCCTAAACCATTCCATTTCCAGCGTGGTTGACTCTTAACTATCCTCTGAAATGGCCGAGCAAGCCACTCCGTTGTGCAGGGACGGGCAATAAATGCTGACTTTGCCAGTGACGCCCACATTCGGTGAGTGAATAAAGAAAAAAGGATGACAGGACGCAGTTATTAGGCAGAAAGCCTGAGCAATAATAAAAACACTATCTCTTGGTACTGAGTTGAACGTGCTTGTTCCTGTTTAAAAGGAAAGTGTTGCGTATCATTTCTGTGCATCCGTAGGAGAAGGTGGGCACCAAACCGGCAGGTGATGCAATTTCCAGGAACTCGCTGCACCACAGGTGTAGTCGATCAGCCAGATCAGGCTCAATTCAGAACAACACCCACCTGTACTCATGGGGTTTGTTATCACCAATACGATTTAATGTTTTTTAAAATTTTAGCTACAATGGGTTTTCGGGTTGAGTCAGTGGAATGAAACTGGAAAGCTACCTGCGTTTTTTTTTGGTTGAAAAGATGTATTTTCACTCAGAATAAAGCAGAGAATCGACTGTTCGAGGACATGGGGGGGGGTGGGGGAAATTAGTTGTGCAAGCGCAAGGTGGGGTCTTCTCGACAACTTTCAGGCGCAGTTTTTGCCAGCTCGGCCTGCATTTTTGGCTTGTCAGTTTTTTTTTTCGGGTGTGGGGAGGTTGAGGGGGTAAACACACCAGAGTTGCAATCCCGGAGAACCTTATCTCCCCTAGGTCTGCCCTATTGGAGAACTGTTCTGTGTCTAAAGACCAACCCTTTAGTACCTCACCACGCTCATAAAGGTGAGCTCTTTGACTAAGGAGGTCTTCACAGCTGAGCCTGAAACTGTGCTCATTCCAATGCTTGCTCACACATGCATGAGCTTTCCAAATGGGTAATGGCAGGGAGTGAGAAGCCTTGACTGGATAAATCCCAAAGCCCAGCACAGGACGTTGAGACCAGTTTTAGCGATCTGGCTGACTCGGGCACAGGTTGGGGATGGATGCTGGGACCTCCTCATCACACAGCTGATGATAATCATTTCCTTTGATAGACCCGTATCTTCACTGAGAGGCTGCTTATGCCCTCAGTTATAGAATCATAGAACAGTGCAGCACAGGAGGAGGCCATTTGGCCCACTGTGCCTGTGCCAGCTCTCTGAACGAGCCATCCACTCCCCAGCTCTTTTCCCGTAGCCCTGCAAATTTTTCCTTTTCAAGTATTTATCCAGTTCTCTTCCAAAGTTACTATTGAACCGACTCCCACAACTACCTCGACTACACTTCTTCACACCCTGCCTCCTTTAAGGACTCCATTCAATTCTCCCAGTTTCTCCGTCTCCGACGCATCTGCTCTGATGATGCTACCTTCCATGACAGCGCTTCCGATATGTCTTCCTTTTCCCTCAACCGAGGATTCCCCCCTAACTGTGGCTGACAGGGCCCTCAACCGTGTCCGGCCCATTTCCCACACCTCTACCCTCACCCCTCCCTCCCAGAATCGCGACAGGGTTCCCCTTGTCCTCACTTTCCACCCCATCAGCCTCCAGATCCAAAAGATCATCCTCCGCCACATCCAGCGTGATGCCACTAACAAACACTTCCCCTCCCTTCCCGTCAGCATCCCAAAGGGATCGTTCCCTCCGCGACACCCTCGTCCACTCCTCCATTACCCCCACCACCTCGTCCCTTCCCACGGCACCTTCCCCTGCAATCGCAGGAGGTGTAATACCTGCCCATTTACCTCCTCTCTCCTCAGTATCCCAGGCCCCAAACACTCCTTTCAGGTGAAGCAGCGATTTACTTGTACTTCTTTCAATTTAGTGTCCTGTATTCGCTGCTCACAATGTGATCTCCTCTACATTGGGTGACCGCTTTGCGGAACACCTACGCTCTGTCCGCAAGCAGGACCCTGAGCTTCCGGTTGCTTGCCATTTCAACACTCCCCCCTGCTCTCATGCTCACATCTCTGTCCTGGGATTGCTGCAGTGTTCCAGTGAACATCAATGCAAGCTCGAGGAACAGCATCTCATCTACCGATTAGGGACACTACAGCCTGCCGGACTGAACATTGAGTTCAATAATTTCAGAGCATGACGGGTCCCCCTTTTTATTTTTAGTTATTTTTTCTTTTTCCTTTTTTATTTGGTTATTTTAGGTTTTTCAGTTTGTTTCCAGTATGCTTACCCACTGTTTTGGTTTTTTTAATGTGTTTTTTATGTTTGTGCTTGGAGTGCTTTACAGTCATTCACACCCTCTCTGCACTAAAGCTTTGTCTTTCAGCACACCATTAACATACCGTTCGCCTTTGCTCCATGACCTTCTGGTCAGTTATTCTCTGTGACCCTGTCCTATCAACACCTTCTCCTTTGTTATCTTTTGCCCCACCCCCGCTTTACTTGCTTAAAACCGTTCACATTTCTAATATTTGTCAGTTCTGAAGATGGGTCACTGACCTGAAACATTAACTCTGCTTCTCTCTGCACAAATGCTGCCAGACCTGCTGAGTATTTCCAGCATTTATTTTTATTTCAGATTTCCAGCATCCGCAGTATTTTGCTTTTATATTACGACTGAATCTGCCCCTTTAGGCAGCACATTCCGGATCACAACAACTCGCTGCGTAGAAATAATTTCTCACCTCTCTCTCTCTGGTTCTTTTGTCAATTATCTTAAATCTGTGTCCCTCTGGTTACCGACTCTCCTGCCACTGGAAACAGTTTCTCCTGATTTACTCGATCAAAACCCCTCATGATTTTGAATGCCTCTATTAAATCTCCTCAACCTTCTCTGCTCTGAGCAGAACAATCCCAGCTTCTCTGGTCTCTCTGCATAACTGAAGTACCTCATCCCTGGTACCATTCTGGTAAATCTCCTCTGCACCCTCTCCAAGGCCTTGACATTCTTCCTAAAGTGTGGTGCCCAGAATTGGACAAAATACTCCAGCTGAGACCGAACCAGTGTTTTATAAAGGTTTCGCGTAACATCCTTGCTTTTATACGCTGTTCCTGTACTAATAAAGCCAAAAGGTCCCGTATGCAGTTTTTAAACAGCCTTCTCAACTTTTCCTGTCACCTTCAAAGATTTATGTCCTTAAACAGAGGCCTCCCTGTTCCTTTTAAAATTATACAACTTACTGTCCTCGATTGAAATCTGAGACCGAAGGGGAGGAAAGGTGAAACCCAGAGTGACAAAGCAAGGGTTTGCAGTACATGACAACTTTATTCAGCTCCTTTAATATAAGAAAATTCCAGAAACACTTGACAAATTTTGGGGGGGAGGGGAATGAAGGAAGCAAGAAACTGCATTTATATAGCGCCTTTCACCACCTCAGGTTGTCCCAAGCGCTTTGCATTTTTGAAGTGTAGTCACTGTTGTAATGTAGGAAATGTGACAGCCAATTTATGCACAGCAAAATCCCACAAACAGCAATGTGGTACTGTCCAGCTGGTTTACTTTTAATCCTGTTGGTTGAGGGATAAATATTGGCCCAGGACACTAGGAAGGACTCCCCTCCTCATCTTCAAATTATCATAGAGTCATAACAACATAGAAAGAGGTCTTTCGGCCCATTGAATTGTAGCCATGGGACTGAAGAGAGCAGACAGGGCCTCGGTTTAGCGTCACATCTGACAGACAGCACCCCCGGCACTGCAGCACTCCCTCAGTACTGGTGCTGGGAGTGTCGGCCTGGATTGTGGGCTCAAGTCTCTGGAGTGGGACTTGAACGGGAGGACAAGCTGAAAGCTTGGGTCAAAGTGATTGTGCTTCTCAGGGGGCTTCTGAGAGAGAGAGAGAGGTGGAGTGATTTAGTGCGGGAGGTCCAGAAAGTTGGGCAGAAGCTCCTGAAGGCCACCAACACTGGGGCGAGGGACGCAAGGAGAGAGTGCGGAGGGGGCTGGGGGAGTGTTTAAAGCTGGAGGAGATCGCGGGGGGAAGGGTAGGCTGAGAGCGTAGTGGGATTTGAAGAGAGGAGAAAGATTTTCAAGTCAATCTGCTTAAAAAAAAACAATTGCCAACAGTATGTACAAATTACTGGCCCCAACTCAACACCTATCGTGAACGCAATCTTCTCCAGAAGCTTTCTCCTTTAGTACTGTTTATCCTGTTAATCCAAGGTTCATAGGTCTCTCCCATGATGCCGTGCAGCCTCTTCCCACGTGCCTGGCCTGGGAGGACACCGCACACTTCTGTTTCCGTAGCAACGTCCTCAGTGGTCATGACCATCCCGTTGTTCAGTCTGTCCGGGAAGCTGAGATAGCAGATTCAGTTTGGAAGGAGGCGGGTGGGACTGGCTTCTTCAAGCCACACACTGGTCTGTGGCTGCCGGCACCGAGTGGACACCCCACTGGCTGAGAGACAAGGCCTTGCCCCCTGCTTTTCAGTTGCATTATATACAGACTGACGTCCGCTGTTCCTGTCACACCACTGGCTGCCCCCGTAACCTCACATCATCGAACGGACACAAGTCGAGGACCTGAAACAGGAAGTTTGATACGTGAGTGTCACAGGAACAGGAGGCGGCCATTCTCTCCCCTGAGCCTTTTCCATCATCCAAGGCTAATCGGTACCTCAACCTTTGCACCCCATCTCTTGATAACTTTACCAAGCAAAAAACCATTTCAGTCTTGAAAGCTCCAATTGACCCCCCATCATCAACTGTTTTTTTTTTAGGGGGGTTGGGGGGGGGGGGGGAAGGGGAAGGAAAAAGTGTGTTCCAGATTTCCACTCCCCTTTGTGTGAAGAAGTGCTTCCTGACATCACTCCTGAACGGCCTGGCTCTCATTTTAAGCTTCCACCCAATTGTTCTGGACTCCCCCCACCCCCCCACCCCAGCAGAGGAAATAATTTCTCTCTATCCACCCTATTGAGTGCTTTCAAACACCTCGATTAGATCGCCCCCTTAATCTTCTACACTCGAGGGAATACGAGCCCAGTCTGTGCACCTGTCCTCGTAATTTAACCCTTTCAGCCCCGGTATCATTCTGGTGACTCTGCACTGCACCCCCTCCAAGGCCAATATATCCTTCCTGAGGTTCGGGGCCTAGAACTGAACACAGTTACTCTGGATGGGGTCTGACCAGAGCTTTATATAAACTGTAACATCACTTCCACCCCTTTATATTCCAGCCCTCTCGAGATAAAGGCCACCACCCCATTAGACCTTTTGATTATTTTTTATACCTGCCCACTAACTTCTAGTGATTTGTGTACATGGGCCTCTAAATTTTTCTGCTCCTCCACACTCCTAGTCCAATAAATATTCAGTCTCCCACATTCCTGTCAGTTACAGGAATATCCAGTTCATTAAGAATTCATTAAGTTACACCATTGTTTTCATATGAGCACCGGAGAGAGAGAGAGAGGGGAAGAGGCACAGAGGGAGGGAGAAACAGACAGAGGAGATGGAGAGAGAGAGAGGGAGGCAGAAAAAGAAGCTAACACAATAGAGGCCAAGAGAGGGACAGAGACCGAAAAATCAGGTTTGAGGAAAAGAAATAACAACTTGCATTTGCATTTATATAGCTCCTTTAACCTAATAAAAAGTCCCAAGCTGCTTCACAGGAGCTTTATAAAACAAAATCTGACACCGAGCCACAAAAGGAAGTATTAGGAAAGGTGACCAAAAGTTTGGTCAAAGAGGTAGGTTTTTAAGGAGTGACTTAAAAGAGGAGAGAGGCGGAGAGATTTAGGGAGGGAATTCCAGAGCTTAGGTCCCAGGCAGCTGAAGGCACGGCCGCCAATGGTACAGTGATAAAGAGGAGATATCCAAGGGAAGGAGAGATTCAGAGAGAAAGAGACCCATTGAGGGATCGAGAAAGAGGGACCGAGATTTATTTCCAGAGAGATAGAATTCAGAAATATAGAGAAGTTATACTAAATTTGAACCTTGGTTAGACCATGTGTCGAGTACTGTGTGCAGTTGTGGTTGCCATATCATAAAAAGGATATTGAGGCACTGGAGAGGGTTCAAAAATGATTTACAAGGCTGGTACAAGAGCCAGGAGGTTATATCCATCAGGAAAGAATGGACAGGCTGGGGCTCTTTTCTGTTGAAAAGAAAAGGCTGACGGGTGACTGAATAGAGATCTTCAGGCTTATGAAAGTTTTTGATAGAGTAGACGCAGAGACAGCGCTTTCACTTGTGGAGAAAAGCAAAAACCAGAGACCATCAATATAAGATAGTCACCAAGAAATCCAATGGGGAATTCAGCAGAAACTTTTAATCCAGAGAGTGGAGAGAATACATAACTTGCTACCACAGAGAATTGTTGAGGCAAATAAGAGAAATAAATTTAAAGGCAGGCTAGATAAACACATGAGGGAAAAGGGAATAGAGGTTTATGCTGATAGAGTGAGATGTGGAAGGGTGGGAGGAGACTCGAGTGAAGCATAAACTCTGGCATGGACTAGTTGGGCTGAATGGCCTGTTTCTGTGCTGCATGCCCCGTGTATTTCTATATAAATTCTATGTAATCAAAAAAGAGATCAAGAGCAAATGAATTAGGAGCAGGACACTCGGCCCCTCGAGCCTGCTCCGCCATTCAACAAGATCATGGATGATATAATCGGAACCTCAACTCCACATTCCCGCCTACCCCCAATAACCTTTCACCCCCTTGCTTATCAAGAATCTATCTACCTCTGCCTTAAAAATATTCAAAGACTCTGCTTCCACCACTTTTTGAGAAACAGAGTTCCAAAGACTCACGATCCTATAAGAGAAAAAATTTCTCCTCATCTGTGTCTTAAATGGGCGACCCCTTATTCTTAAACAGTGACCCATACTTTTACTCTCCCACAAGTGGAAACATCCTTTCCACATCCCTCAAGACCCCTCAGGATCTTGTATGTTTCAATTAAGTCGTTTCTAACTCTTCTAAACTCCAGCAGATACAAACCTAACCTGTCCAACCTTTCCTCACAAGACAACCTGCCCATTCCAGGTATTAGTCGAGTAAACCTTCTCTGAACTGCTTCCAACACATTTACATCCTTCCTTAAATAAGGTGACCAGTACTGTACTGTACTACAGATGTGGTCTCATCAATGTCCAGTCAAAATTTTCAGTTTTCCTTAGGCTCAGGGGTGGAACCAGAGGACTGGAGAATCGCAAATGTTACACCCTTGTTCAAAAAAGGGTGTTAAAGATAAGCCCAGCAACTACAGGCCAATCAGTTTAACTTCAGTGGTGGGGAAACTTCTAGAAAAAATAATTTAGGACAAAATCAATAGTCACATGGACAAATGCGGGTTAATTAAGGAAAGCCAGCCTGGATTTCTTAAGGGAAAATCATGATTAACCACTTTGCTGGAATTTTTTGAGGAGGTAACAGAGAGGGTTGATGAGGGCAATGCTGTTGATGTGGTGTACATGGACTTTCAAAAGGCATCTGATACACTGCCATGCAACAGACCTGTGAGAAAAGTTAGAGCTCATGGAATAAAAGGGACAGTAGCAATATGGATATGGAATTGGCTGAGTGACAGGAAACAAAGAGTAGTGGTTAATGGATGTTTTTCGGGCTGGAGGAAGGTTTGTAGTGGAATTCCCCAGGGGTCAGTGTTGGGACCCTTGCTTTTCCTAATATATATTAATGATCTAGACCTTGGTGTACAGGGCACAACTTCAAAGTTTGCAGATAATATGAAACTTGGAAGCATTGTGAACTGTGAGGAGGATAGTGTAGAACTCCAAAAGGACATAGACAAGTTGGTGGAATGGGCAGACAGGTGGCAGATGAAGTTCAATGCAGAGAAATGTGAAGTGATTCATTTTTGTAGGAAAAACATGGAGAGACAATATAGAATAAAGGGGACAATTCTAAAGGAGGTGCAAGACCAGAGGGACCTGGGTGTATCTGTGCAGAAGTCATTGAAGGTGGCAGGTCAGGTTGAGAGAGTGGTTAATAAAGTATACAGTATCCTGGGCTTTATTAATAGGGGCATAGAGTACAAGAGCAAGGAAGTTATGTTAAACTTGTACAAGACACCAGTTTGGCCTCAGCTGGAGTATTGCGTCCAGTTCTGGGCGCCGCACTTGAGGAAAGACGTGAGAGAGTACAGAAAAGATTCACGAGAATGGTTCCAGGGATGAGGAACTTCAGTTATGAAGATAGATTGGAGAAGTTAGGACTGTTTTCCTTGGAGAAGAGAAGGCTGAGAGGTGATTTGATAGAGGTATCAAAATGATGAGGGGTCTGGACAGAGTAGATAGAGAAAAACTGTTCCCACTCGTGAAAGGATCAAGAACAAGAGGGCACAGATTTAAAGTATTTGGTAGTGAAGCAAAAGTGACATGAGGAAAAACCTTTTCACACAGCGAATGGTTAAGGTCTGGAATGCGCTGCCTGAGAACGTGGTGGAGGCAGGTTCAATTGAAGCATTCAACAGGGAATTAGACAGTTATATGACAAGGAAGAATGTGCAGGGTTACGGGGAGAAGGTGGGGGAGTGGAACTGAGTGGATTGCTCTTTTGGGGAGCCAGTACGGATACGATTGAGTATAATGTGGGAAAACGTGAAATTGTTCATTTTGGCAGGAAGAGTAAAAAAGAAGCATATTATCTAAATGGTGAGAGATTGCAGAGCTCTGAAATGCAGAGGGATCTGGATGTCCTAGTGCATGAATCGGAAAAGGTTAGTATGCAGGTACAGCAGGTAATTAGGAAAGCTAATAGAATGTTATCGTTTATTGTGAGGGAAATTGAATACAAAAGTACGGAGGTTCTGCTTCAGTTATACCTTCGGTCCCTTCATCCAAGTCATTAATATAAATTGTAAAAAGTTGAGGCCCCAGCATTGATCCCTGTAGCACTCCACTTGCTATATCTTGTCAATCAGAAAATTACCCATTATGCCTACTCTGTTTCCTGTTAGCTAGCCAATCTTCTATCGATGCCAATATGTCACCACCTACACATATAATGTCTTTAATAACAGCTTCTAACATTTTCCCAAAGACAGATGTTAAGCTAACTGGCCTGTAGTTTCCTGCTTTCTGTCTCCCTTTTTGAATAATGGAGTTACAGTGGCGATTTCCCAATCTAATGGAACCTTCCCTGAATCGAGAGAATTTTGGAAAATGAAAGCCAATGCATCAACTATCTCACTAGCCACTTCTTTTAACACCCTAGGATGAAGTCCATCAGGACTCGGGGACTTGTCAGCCCCCAACAATTTGCTCAGTACCACTTACCTGGTGATTGTAATTTTCTTGCGTTCCTCCCTCCCATTTCCTGACTTACAGCTATTTCTGGGATGTTACTTGTATCCTCTATGGTGAAGATTGATGCAAAATACCTGTTCAATTCATCTGCCATCTCCTTATTATATTGCTAGCTAGCTTTCTCTTGAACTCTAATTTTTCCCTCCTTATTAATCTTTTAGTCATTCTGTTTTTTATATTCTGTCTGATCTTGTGACCTGCCACCCATCTTTGCATAATTATATGCTTTTTCTTTAAGTTTAATACTATCTTTAACTGTTTTAGTTAACCAAAGAAAGAGAGATGAAGTCAGAAATTCAGACATGGAGAGATGATTGTTCTATCACCCTCCTTTCTATCTGGTGAATCACGGGCATCAAATAACAGGGAGAATGAAATGTGGAGGGTTGTCAGAGACACACAGTGTAGCCCCCACCCCCACACCTCAGCCTGCATAAATCGAGATCTCAGAAGTGCTGGGCAACAGAATATAAAATGAATGTGGGACAAGGTGTCCCACATACTGAGATTGCTGTGGCGGTTTCTGCGTGGTGGGGGATGTTGGTAGGAACATGATAAGATGGAGTCCAAATTGGGGGGGGTGGGGGGCAACCCATCCACAGGACTCTCACATCCCATCTCCCCAGCGACCACCCCCCCCCCCCCCCACTCCCCCACTCCCAAGTATCTGCTCGGGTTCTTTAACAGGAAGCATGGGGAGGGAGGGAGGAACGAGTCGGGGGAGATTTGGGGAGAGGAGAAGAAACCGGTAGACCATTACTTTGGCAACAGCAATTCATTGAATCCCCTGCCAAGGCTGGCATTTAATGCTGCTAAGAAAGTGCAGGTGAGCGGCCTTTTTGAACTGGTTTTAATACAAATTGAGCGTCTCTCCAGGCTGCTTCAGAGGGCAGTTCAAGAGTCAATCAGGTTGCTGTGGGACTGGAGTTATATATGGGCTCAGATCGGGTATGGACGGCAGGTTTCCTTCCACGAGAGGACGTTTGTGAACCAGCTGGATTTTTTTATGCCAATCCAACATCTTCTCGGTCACTTTTATGGAGACCAGCTTTTTATTCCTGGAGCTTTAAAACGGAATTTGAATTCTCAAATATCCATGGTGGGATTTGAACTCATGTTCTTTGGATTATTGTATTTAAGTCTCTGGGTTACAAGTCCAGTAATATAACCATTGCACTCCTGTAGTTAATAATTTCCAATTAAAAATTCCCATGTCCACATGTAAAATGCCTATGTAAATATGTCACGCTGGAATCACACCTAGCGCCACCAGTGGTGGAACAGACAGTGGGCATAAATGGGACACTTTCAAGTTGGCAGGCAGTGAAGGGTGCCGCAAGGATCAGTGCTGGGGCCTCAGCTATTTACACTCTATATTAACGACTTGGATGAAGAGACAGAGAGTAATGTATCTAAGTTTGCTGCTGATGCAAAGTTCGGTGGAAAGGTAAGCTGTGGGGACATACGAAAGTATGAATTAGGAGCAGGAGTAGGCCACTCGGCCCTTCAAGTTTGCTCCGCCATTCAATAAGTTCATGGCTGAACTGATTACTCCACATTTCCACCTACCCCCAATAACCTTTCACCCCCTTGCTTATCAAGAATCTATCTACCTCTGCCTTAAAAATATTCAAAGACTCCACCGCCTTTTGAGGAAGAGAATTCCAAAGACTCATGACCCTGAGAGAAAGAATTTCTCCACATCTCTGTCTTAAATGGGCGACCCCTTATTTTTAAACAGTGACTCCTAGTTCTAAATTCAGAGAGGCTTCAGAGAGCAATAGACAGATTGAGTGAGAGGGCAACAAGACGGCAAATGGAGTATAATGTAGGGAAGTGTGAAGTTGTTCACTTTGGTTGTAAAAATGGATAAGCTGAATATTTTTTAAAGGCTGTGAAACTGTTAAGTGTTGATGTTCAGAGAGGCTTGGGGTACTCGTAAAAGGAACATACAAAGTTAACATGCAGGTGCAGCAGGCTATTAAGGCGGCAAATGACATGTTGGTCTTTATTGCAAGGGAATTAGAGTACAGGAATAAAGTCTTACCAAAATTTTACAGGGCTTTGGTGAGACCACACCTGAAATACTGTGTGCAGTTTTGGTCTCCACATTTAAGAAAGGATATATTTGCACTGGAGGCAGTGCAGCGAAGATTTACTAGATTGGTCCCTGGAATGAGGGAGTTGGCCGAAGATGAGAGGTTGAGTAAATTGGGCCGATATTCTCTGGAGTTTAGTAGAATGAGGGGTGATCTAATTGAAACATACAAGATTTTGAAAGGGCTTGATAGGGTTGAAGCGGAGAGATTGTTCCTACTGGTCAGGGAATCTAGAACACAGGGACATAGTCTCAGGATAAGGGGCCAATTATTCAGGACTGAGATGAGGAGAAATGACTAAACTCAAAGGGTTGTGAATCTTTGGAATTCTCTATCCCAGAGGGTTGTGGATGCTCCATCATTGAATACATTTAAGGCTGGGATAGATAGATTTTTGGTTTTGCAGGGAATCAAGGTATATGGGGACTGGGCAGCAAAGTGGAATTGAAGCCCAAGATCAGCCATGATTGTACTGAATGGCAGAGCAGGCTCGATGGGCCGAACGGTCTACTCCTGCTCCTATTTCTTGTGTTAAGAGGGAGAGAGAGGACAACTGATATTGGAAGTGTGTGATGGGGTGGGGTGGAAGGTGTTTGCCGTGAAGCTCATCCAAGCATCCCTTGATCCCAGTTAGTGGAGGACGCCCTCCCTTCCCCATCCCTGGGAAGAAGTTACGTACATTCCAGTTGCTGCTGGCGAGGTCCATCGGTGTCTCCTCCTCCAGGTTGGGCAGCAGCGGGTTGGCGCCTGCCTTGTAGAGGGCAGCAGCAATGCCCGCGTCCAGCCTTCCCACTGCCAGGTGCAGGGGCGTGCAGCCATTGTACATGGGCGCATCCACGTCACCCCCATTCCGGAGCAGCTGCGACACCAGCCCGATCTCGCCCAGCTCCACTGCCAAGTGTAGAGCTGTCCGCCCGCTTGTCGCCTCCTGCCAAGCAATGAGAGGGGCAAAGAATTAGATGGGAAACCGCCCAGCCCTTCAGACATTTCTCATCATGGTTCAGCATCTCCACCCCACAGTCATATGAAGTCATGCTTGAGCGAGGTGCCTGTTAGTCTGAAGTGGAGAAGCAGTCACAGCCCCCGTTTCTTGATCAAGTGAGTTCTTGGCCCAATGCCAAGACAATGAGAGAATTTGATGAGCCAGGAGGGACTGCCCAAGGTTCAGAATTTCAGGACTGGCTGTTACTGCTCAGCCAACTTGAGCATCATAGGCATTGGTGCCTTGTTAATGCCCTCAACCCCCTTGCCCGCCTCGCTCACCACATCCACTTTGTCCACCCTCCCCTGCCTCGCCCGCCTGCAATCAATTCCAGCACCAGGGATTGAGATGGGGATCGCCCCATCGTTCAGGGACATTTGCCAACGTCCCTCAACCTGTTACTCGGTCTGTGGTCATCACCATCACTACCTGGACCAGTTGGTCACTGTTATGCAGGGTTGGAGACCAGAGATGGAAGACCATCCACAGTGGGTGGGGCTGAGTGCTGGTCACTCACCCCACACACACTCAGCCTGCACACTCACCCAACGTGCACACGCGCCCCGCAAAAACACGTACTCCGCACACACTCCCCCTGCCTACACTTACCCTGCGCACATCTCACTACACAAAACGCACTCCACCCCGTGCACCTGGGCAGATTTATTTGTGCTTCTTTGTTGGGCAAGTTTGGGGGTGGGTTTGGTTTGGCATGCGGGGGGTGGGGGGGGGGGGGGGGTATGGGCGCAGTTTAGTGTGTGGAATGGAGAGATGGGTATTCACAGTCACGGGGCACCGTCTGACCTGTGTATTGATTTTCGCTCCCGAAGACAGCACGTATTCCACCATTGCATCATTCCGATAGATAACTGCCAGATGCAAACAAGTTAAACCTGTCAAAAGAATCCCAGAGACATAATTCAGTAAGAAACCTGAACATAATCAGGATCCCAATCTGTAACTCCAGACTGCTTTAAGATAAGTGTAAGGAAGGCGGGCCCTTGTTTGGTTGCAGTTTCCCCTCCCCCATACCAGACTGGCCTACTACGGTCTTTCCGCAGCATAAATACAGCGAAGCTCTTTACATCATGAACTAATACCAAACACTGTCCCAGTAACAAACCCCACCGTTTGTGTGTGCTAGACCTGAAAGCTGATCTTTGATGTTTTCCCCAGGGTAATTATTGGCAGTGTTATGACCAAGGTGGGAGGAGTGCACTGTTTATTCTAGTCTCACTTCTCCACAGGTCACAACATATATTTAAATTTTTCCCACTTACCAATATAGTCAATTATATACTCTATTTTTTTCTCCAGAACACACCAACCAGGTTTCTTTAATAAACAACAAGATTATCGTTTATTATAAAACACTGCTGTTTGTCATTTTTATAAATGACCTGGAAGAGGGTGTAGAAGGGTGGGTTAGTAAATTTGCGGATGACACTAAGGTCGGTGGAGTTGTGGATAGTGCCGAAGGATGTTGTAGGGTACAGAGGGACATAGATAGGCTGCAGAGCTGGGCTGAGAGATGGCAAATGGAGTTTAATGCGGAAAAGTGTGAGGTGATTCACTTTGGAAGGAGTAACAGGAATGCAGAGTACTGGGCTAATGGGAAGATTCTTGGTAGTGTAGATGAACAGAGAGATCTTGGTGTCCAGGTACATAAATCCCTGAAGGTTGCTACCCAGGTTAATAGGGCTGTTAAGAAGGCATATGGTGTGTTAGCTTTTATTAGTAGGGGGATCGAGTTTCGGAGCCACGAGGTCATGCTGCAGCTGTACAAAACTCTGGTGAGACCGCACCTGGAGTATTGCGTGCAGTTCTGGTCACCGCATTATAGGAAGGATGTGGAAGCTATGGAAAGGGTGCAGAGGAGATTTACTAGGATGTTGCCTGGTATGGAGGGAAGGTCTTACGAGGAAAGGCTGAGGGACTTGAGGTTGTTTTCGTTGGAGAGAAGGAGGAGGAGAGGTGACTTAATAGAGACATATAAGATAATCAGAGGGTTAGATAGGGTGGATAGTGAGAGTCTTTTTCCTCGGATGGTGATGGCAAACACGAGGGGACATAGCTTCAAGTTGAGGGGTGATAGATATAGGACAGATGTGAGAGGTAGTTTCTTTACTCAGAGAGTAGTAAGGGCGTGGAACGCCCTGCCTGCAGCAGTAGTAGATTCGCCAACTTTAAGGGCATTTAAGTGGTCATTGGATAGACATATGGATGAAAATGGAATAGTGTAGGTCAGATGGTTTCACAGGTCGGCGCAACATCGAGGGCCGAAGGGCCTGTACTGCGCTGTAATGTTCTACTTCTAAAAAAAAAGTCTTAACCAGTAATGAAGTAAAGCAGAAACACACAGATTGAAATATAAAAGTTTCCTTTTTAACTTGGCCCCTCGCACACATGCCGGTTAACCAGAAAAACAAGAGATTTTTATTTAGAGCTCAGTTAGAAAAAAAGACAAAAAAACACTTAGGCTGAATACTTGCTCATTCTTGAACAAAAAAAAAAGATATGGAAAGATGCCCTTTGTTTTGGTTTGGCGGTCCAAATGTATGTAGACAGCTGCCACTGGGATCTTCCTAGAACAGTTCTTTCCAGACAATGTTGAAGATCAGTTTGGATAGGCTTTCCAAGAGATGCAGCAACAGGGGTTTCAGATAGGCCTCAACATCAGAAATTCAGCATCAGAGGTTTCAGTTCCCACACATTCAATATGCAGGGTTTCTTCAAATACAGGAGGAAAGAGGGGACTGACACACTGGATATGTAGGGTATCTTTCCAAGACAAGGAAAGAGAGGAGCTGGGATTTTCTTGGCAGGCAAAAAACCAATTGTCTTTTGTAACAATTCAAAGTGAAACTAAAAACATTCCAGAAGTCAAGTCTCCCGACCTCTAGCTTGACCTGTCACTTCTTTGTAAACATTTCCAAGTCAAAACAAGAAGCTCCCTGCTGGTATTTTATCTGCAAACAGGTGTCTTCCAGTAAGGGCTTGTTTACAAGCCAAGTCCATGAACCTTCTGGTGACTTCTTTTAAAAAAAAAACAAAGTTCAGCATCTGGGGCGGCACAGTGGTGCAGTGGTTAGGACCGCAGCTTCACAGCTCCAGCGACCCGGGTTCAGTTCTGGATACTGCCTGTGCGGAGTTTGCAAGTTCTCCCTGTGACCGCGCGGGTTTCCGCCGGGTGCTCCGGTTTCCTCCCAGAGCCAAAGACTTGCAGGTTGATAGGTAAATTGGCCGTTGTAAATTGCCCCTAGTGTAGGTAGGTGGTAGGAGAATGGTGGGGATGTGGTAGGGAATATGGGATTAATGTAGAATTAGTATAAATGGGTGGTTGTTGGTTGGCACAGACTCGGTGGGCCGAAGGGCCTGTTTCAGTGCTGTATTTCTAAATAAATAAAATCTCTTCAAGCTTCTTCAAGAATCAATGTCCATAATTCAACAATAAAAATAGCAGTGACAGGCGTTTACTTCCAGGTGACAGTAATTTCTCAGATAACTTCTCTGAACTGGTCTACAAAGTGTGGAATTCGGACAGAATACTGCAAAACTCTTACCCTTTGATTAAAAAAACCCTCAGCCTCGTTCTTTCAACCGCACGCGGAAATTTGCCTGAGGTTTTTACAGATAGAGTTATAGTGAAGGAACGCAGGTAAAATTTCTCTTTCCTGCTAACACTGTACCTTGCCAGTTGTGCCGTTCGAGGTTCTGAGGTCCCAACGCATTGGAGGCATCACGTCCAAACAGGGCGCACTCTTTGGTTGTGACGGGCTTCGTGAGGGCCTGCACACACTCCTGCAGGCTGTACTGGCAGGCCAGGTGCAGTGGGGTGTTCCCATTATGGTCCTGCAGCTCTGTGTCTGCTCCCTTCAGAACCAGCTGACGCACAATGTTTGTCTGTCGCGTGTACATGGCCAAATGCAAGGGCGTCTAAAATGCAGAGGGAACATTGGTTAGTACATCATGCAGATTGAATAGTTAGGGAACAGTTAGCTCAGTTAGAACACATCTCACGGCACAGAGTATACAGTTCGAGGAGTTCCATTATAGTGTTATGACCAGGTGAGAAAGAGGTCTAGGGTTCCCCTTCAGCCTTCATCTGGTCTTACTGTAACAGGGTTTAATTTTAAACACAGTGTTTTTAGCTCCCCCTTGGTGAATCCTTGTTCACCACTTTCCAATTATATGGGAAAGAAATCAGCACAAACAGGCTCTCTTAGGTTAAAAGAAGAAAAGTTGAAATTGATTAAACTTAAACTCTAATTCGGTTAATGCCTACGGATATACAACACGCCTCACGCTAGCATGCATACGCGATACATACACACAGAGACAGAAAAGAGAAGAAAAATAAAGTGGAAAGGTTTGAGGCAATATCTGAAGAGTTGCTGTTAAGGTTCTTCGAGCTCACTATAAAGTCCTTGATTGTAGATAAATCTTGCTTTTCGTTGGGGCCCAGTATTCTTCTTAAACCTTGTTTGCTGTGGGAGACTTTTCTCTCTTTGGGTTCATGTGTCTTCTGTGGATTCAAAGGCTTGTGAGAAAGAGATGGCAGCAGACAGGAGAGAGATCTTCTCAGTCCAGGAGCAAACAGCTCTCTGCCCAAACTGTACAAATTCAAAAAACTCAGGTCGCCCAACAGGTCAGTCATGTGACTAGCTGGTTTAACCATGTCCGTTTGTGTATTCGGCCATCTTAGCAGTCAACCTGGAAGGCGAGCTCCCCCACCTTCAACGTCTGGTGATCAAAACTCCATTGTGGGTTGAATGTCAGGGAATGGCTGCTTTGTTTTTCCAAACACCGTCTGCCAATATGCAAATGCCCCTTCCAGCCACGGCTGCTCTGTTCAACAAGTCCTCCCCTGTTTAAAGTCAATGTTCACGACAAAATTAATCTGCCTCATTCTTGGCAGGTGGGGACCTAGCATGAAAGCTCCACACCCAGTGGAATGAAATGCGACTTGGGAAAAGGCGCATTTCATTAAAAGGGTTAAGGAAAAATGTACGATACAGAAAAAAACATGCATTTCTCTCATTCATTCCCATTCATTCATAAATCCTAAAACTTATTACAGCCTGTCTTTTCTTGGTGCCATGTCTGTTTTAATTGCCCCCTTTTTGGCATCCCAATAAACATGTGATTCTTTGGGGAAGTTTTTCTTCAGATTGCCCATTTCCATGGCTACCTAGGGTCTTTGTTCCTGCCGATGTAAATTTTTTTTGTTTTAAAAAGAGTCAATAGTGTGTGGATCCAACCTGAACCCTCTTTCAGTGCTTTGCTGAGTCAGACAAAGGCTTTTGACTTCAGGGGATGGGTGGTGCGCTTTTTTCTGACTGTGGGGGAGGATTCTTTGCTAATCTCCCCTTTATCCCAGAGGACACTCCTGTCTGCAGGTATTTGTGCAGACTATACTGCACTCCCCTGTGGCACTTCGACTAGGTGAGGCATCACCCTCACGGTTTGTCTGTCCCCTCGAGGTCCTTCTTTGTCTCTGCAGGGTCCTGAAATGCTGTTAACAACTCTGGTGGGGTAGTTCTAGTGTCTGCATTTACATAGCAGGATATGGGATCTTACTTTTCACATTTTTCAGGGTTGGTCATCCAGACAGTAGGGGTTTTCATCCGGGATTCCTCCCGGACTTCCTTTAACCTGTCCTCTTGGTCACTTATTCCCCTTCTCTATCTAACCTTTGGCCAGCCTTGTTCCTGCCTGTCCCCTTTTGTTCTCTGCAGGGGTCCCTTACAGTTCACCAGCCCTCTGCTGCAGGGTCCTTCTAAACGGTACAGGACTTAGGGGCGCAGGTTTCACTGTAGGTTGGGGTTTCCCCTCAACCTGGCACATCTGGCAACTCCTGCAGTACTCCACCATATCTTTGTGGAGTTTTGGCCAGTCAAATTGCTGTCTTATGCGGGCTTTGGTCTTTCATATACCGGCATGTACAGTCACTGTAGTCTTGTGGGCCCTTCTCAATATTTCTCTCTGGTACCTCTGCGTCACCACTGCCCACTGCTTGCTCTCAGGTCTGTGAGGAGAACTCCATTTCCTCATCAGTTCCTCATTCTTTAAATAGTAGCAATCAGGGACTCCCTCTGCTTCACTTTCAGACTGGGCAGCCTGTGCTAACTCTCGCAATACTGGGTCGGCTCACTGAGCCTCAGCTAGCGAAAATCCATTTAATTCATTTCCCGGGTCTCCTAACTTTTCAAAGAAAGTTTCGGACAGGCAGACCTCAAGGTCATCTGCCTGCAGTGCCAATGCTGTCTCCTGTGGGGGAGCTGGTTTGATCATGGCCTGATCTTCTACACATTCAGGGAAACTCCAGGGGTCTGTCTCCCACCACTGTCCTGTCTCTCTGACCTCCTGTGGTCTTTCTTTTACCACTGTGGGGGACTGCCACCTTCACCCCCACCAGATCATTACCTAGGAGCAGGTCAACCTCATCCACAGGCAAACTAGGGATAATCCCTATTATCACCGATCCTGAAACTTGGTCGCACTCCAGGTGCACCTGGTATACAGGTACTCCACCACCATTTTGGTGTTCACTGCACTCTCTGGGTGAAAGGTCAGGCTTTCTCCCAGTAAAAGGGATCTAGTGGCTCCTGTTCCCCTGAGAATCACTATGGGCTTGCTTGCCCCATTCGAGGGGTATGGGGTTACTCTCCCTTCAGACACAAAACCCTGATAATCTTCAGGAACCCTATTAAATTTTCCTGCACTTGCAGCGGTAGACTTCCTGGGTCCCACTCTTACTGCAGTTAAAGCCACAGCTTGTTCTGCTGTGCTTTCCATCAGGTTCACTTCTTCACTGAGCGAGTGTGCCCTGATTAATCCTACAGGTTTTCCCTTTGGTTTCCAGCAGTCAGCTCTTAAATGCCCTGCTTTATTGCAATGGAAGGTCTCCGCGTCTCACTCTTGCTCACAGCACCTTCGCTTTTGGCTAGAGGAGGGCCCCCTGTGTCTCCCGCTTTCCTTTCTCTCCCAGGACTGCTTGGGCTCCTATCACCTTCCCACCCTTTGTCCCTTTCGGATTTGTGAGGGTGACCAGGAAAGGTTCACCCTGGGAAACCGACTTATAAATTAAAGCAAACTCATTGGCCAGGACGGCCGCTTTCCGGGCTCTCTGGACCCGCTGCTCTTCTACATGGGTCTTTATGGAGAGTCGGAGAGAGTGTTTAAATTCCTCTAACAGAATGACTTCTCTGAGATTCTCATAGCTGACTTGTACTTTAAGATCCCTCAGCCACTGATCAAAAGTCAGCTGCTTACTTCTTTAAACTCCAGGTAAGTTTGATTAGCTTGCTTTTTGAGCATTCTAAACTTTTGGCGCTAGGCTTCGGGTACTAATTCATATGCCCCGAGGATAGCATTTTTGGTCAGTTCATAATTTGATGAACTCTCATCTGGTAACAGGGAATAAACCTCATGGGCTTTTCCAGTTAGCTTGCTTTGTAGTAAAAGAGGCCAGGTCACAGCTGGCCATTTTAGCTGTCTTGCCAGTTTCTCAAAAGGACACAAAAATGTTTCTGCATCCTCCTCTTTGAATTTTGGAATTAACTGAGCTAGTGTTAACAATTTTGTACCAGCCTGAATTATGCTCCTCCATATTGTTCATTGGGATTACTCTGTCACCCCCTAGTTAACTCAAGCTGCTTCAACGCTCTCTCTTCGCATTCCTTCCAGAATATTCTTTCTCTCTCCCGCTCCTCAAATTCAAGTTTCCTTTGTTCCAATTGTATCTTTGCTAACAACACCCTGTCTGGGTCTGCTTCTAACCCTGTTTCTGCTTTTTCAGATTCAAGGGAAAAATGGTTGGTCACTAGCCTTAGGAGTTCAGACTTCCTAGCCTTGCCACGTGCAGTGATCCTACGCTGCTCAGCCATTTTCCTCAACTCCTCCACAGACAGTGCTTTTAACTTATCCCACGTTACTTCATCCTGGTTTGGAGAACTACTAGCTTCAGTTGCAGACATGTTGTGTGTGCTTGAATACTAACAAGAAAACCTGTATCAAAATCTTGCTCTTTTTTGCTTGGGAACAATTTGGCTTCCCATTTCCAACTTCTCGTTTGTCTGTGGGTCCATTCCGGACGCTAGCACCCAAATTTCTGTTACGACCAGGTGAGAAAGAGATCTAGGGTTCCCTTTCAGCCTTTACCTGTAACGGGTTTAATTTTAAACACACCATGTTTTTAGCTCCCCCTTGGTGAATCCGTCTTCACTGCTTTCCAATTATAAGGCAAAGAAATCAGCACAAACAGGCTTTCTCAGGTTTAAAGAAGAAAGGGTGAAATTTATTAAACTTAAACTCTAATTCGGTTAACGCCTACGGATACATGCCGCGCCCCACGCTAGTATGCATACGCGATAAGCACATGCAAATAGAGACAGAAACAAGCAGAAGAAAAATAAAGTGGAAAGGTTTGAGGCAATATCTGAAGAGTTGTTACGGTTCTTCGAGCTCACTGATTGTAGGTAGATCTTTCTTTTCGTTGGGGCCCTGTATTCTTCTTAAACCTTGTTTGCTGTCGGCGACTCTTCTCTCTGGGGGTTTATGTGTCTTCAGAGGCAAGTGAGACAGAGAATGGGAGCAGACAGGAGAGAGATCTTCTCAGTCCAGGAGCAAACAGACTTTCTGCCCAAATTGTTTGTACAAATTCAAAAAACTCAGGTTGCCCAGCAGGTTAGTCATATGACCATGTCTGTTTGTGTATTCGGCCATCTTAGCAGTCAACCTGGAATGCGAGCTCCCCCACCTTCAATGTCTGTTGATCAAAAGTCCATTGTATGTTGAATGAATGTCAGGGAATGGCTGCTTTGTCCTTCCAAACACTGTCTGTCAATATGCAAATGTCCCTTCCAGCCACAGCCGATCTGTTTAACAAGTCCTCCCCTCACTCCAGTAACAGTTCCAGGATTTTGACCCAGCAACGATGAAGGAATGGTCGCTATACATTCCCTGTCAAGATGGCGTGTGACTTGGAGGTGAACTTGCAGGTGGTGGTGTTCCCATGCGTCTGCTGCCCTTGTCCTTCGAGGTGGTAGAAGTCGCGGGTTTGGAAGGTGTTGTCGAAGGAGCCTTGGTGCATCGCTGCAGTGCATCTTGTAGATGGTACACACTGCTGCCGCTGTGCGTCGGTGGTGGAGGGAATAAATGTTCAAGGTAGTGGACGGCATAGGTTCAGCAGAATGATACCAGGGATGGCTGTATACAATTATGAGGAGAGACGGGAGATACTGGGATTGTTTCCACCAGAGCAGAGAAAGTTCAAAGGAGATTTCACACAGATTGTAAAATGATGAATAGTTGGATAGGATGAATAGGGAAAGATTATTTTCTCAGGTTAGAGGGGCGTCACTGACCAGGGATTATCAGTTTAAAATTGTCACTGACTGTGAGGAGAGAAGTTAGAGGCACTTTTGTTACACAAAAGGTTACATAATGATTTGTGACAGTGAGTGGTTGAGCCAGAGGCTATTACACCCATTAAAGAAAGACAGACATGCATTTATATACCATATGACAACCATATGACATCCCAAAGTGCTTTACAGACAATGATACTACTTTTTGCAGTGTAGTTACTATGGTAATTTGTGCACAGCAAGCTTCCACAGGTAACGACCAGATATTATGTTTTTAGTGATGCTGGTTGAGGGATAAACATTGGCCCCAGGGCAATGGGGAGAACTCCACTCCACCACCCCGCCCCCGCTCTTCTTCCACTAGCGGCTGTGGGATCTTGAACATCCACCTGAGAGGGCAGACGGGACCTCAGTTTAACATCTCAACCGAAAACCTTGGGCCCCAACTGTTCACAATATATGCCAACGATTTGGACGTGGGGACCAAATGTAGTATTTCCAAGTTCGCGGATGACACAAAACTAGGTGGGAATGTGTGTTGTCCAGAAGATGCAAAGCGGCTTCAAGGGGATTTGGACAGACTTAGTGAGTGGGCAAGAGCATGGCAGATGGAATATGATGTCGAAAAATGTGAGGTTATCCACTTTGGTAGGAGGAACTGACGTGCAGAGTATTTCTTAAATGGTAAGGGATTAGAGAGTTTAGATATACAAAGGAATCTGGGTGTCCTTGTCAATAAGTCACTGAAAGCTAACATGCAGGTGCAGCAAGCAATTAGGAAGGCTAATGGTATGTTGGCCTTTATTGCAAGAGGATTTGAGTATAGGAGTAGTGAAGTCTTGCTTCAATTGTATAGAACCTTGGTTAGACCACACTTGGAGTACAGTGTGCAGTTTTGGTCCCCTTACCTTAGGAAGGATATTATTGCCATAGAGGGAGTGCAACGAAGGTTCATCAGACTTGTTCCCGGGATGGCGGGACTGTCCGATGAAGACAGATTGGGGAAACTGGGCCTGTATTCCCCAGAGTTTTGAAGAATGAGAGATGATCTCATTGAAACCTACAAAATACTTAAAGGGATAGACAGGCTAGATGCAGCTAAGATGTTTCCCCTGGTTGGGGAGGCTAGACCCAGGGGACACAATTTTAAAATAAGGGGAAGCCAATTACCGAGATGAGGAAAAATTTCTTTGCTCAGAAGTATGTGAATCTTTGGAATTCTCTACCCCAAAGGTCTGTGGAAGCTTCGAAATTGAATATGTTTAAAGTAGAGATTGACAGACTTCTAAATACAAATGATATAAAGGGATATGGGGGATAGTGTGGGAAAAAGGCATTGAAGTGAATGATCAGCCATGATTGTATTGAATGGCAGAGCAGGCTGGATGGGCTGAATGGCCTACTCCCACTCCTATGTTCCTAAGATGGCACCTCCAACAGTGCAGAACTAATGTACTACATTGGAATGGATTTTTGTGCTCAAGTGCTGGAGTCAGATTTGAATCCACAACATTCTGACTTAGAGGCGAGAGGCACAGCTGACACCTAAGGGAACACTGGGTCAATATGTGAAGCAGAGGAAGATATAGGGCTATGGGGAGAGAGTGTGGCAGTGGGACTAGTTTGGGATTGATACAGAGCTATGGGGAGAGAGCGTGGCAGTGGGATTGATACAGGGCTATGGGGATAGAATGTGGCAGTGGGATTAGTTTGGGTTTGATACAGGGCTATGGGGAGAGGGCAGGGCAGTGGGATCAGTTTTGGAGTGAGCTAGCAAAGAACCAGCACAGACACAATGGGCTGAATGGCCTCCTTCTGTGCTGAAAACTTTGATGCTTCTAGGAAGAGGGGGCAAGGGATTTTATTTAAAAGAATGGAAAGCATCTTCATGTTCTGAGACATCGATATTTTGAAAAGAGCCGGAAGCATGGTTTTAATCAAGATATAAATTCCCATGGGATGATTAAAAGAGCAGGGGATTTCTAGGTGTCATGGCCACATTTGTGCCTTGCATACCACCACCGAAAGCAGATTAAGTGGCGATTCATTTTAATCGCTGTTTGTGGGATTGTGCTGTGCACAAAATGGCTGCCGAAATTGCCCGCTTAGCCCCACTTCACCTCCAAGTAAAGCGTGGAGCTCTGCGGAGCATTTCGACATAGTAAGGCGCTACCGAAATGCAAGGATTTTATAACAATCTGGTCCCAGCTATTTGAAAACCCCTCCACCTCGCCTCATAACATAACTTGAGTTTTCAAGACACAGCTCGAATATGCTTGCAGGGACTTTCCTCAGGGAATCCCCCGATTCAAGCAAGCTGGACGGAAAACCCATTGTAACTGAGTGTTTCAGTTAGACACCCAGCCATGAGTTCCTCAGCTCAACCAGAAATAAAAAAATTGGGGTGCATTTATATAGCGCCTTTCGCCACCTCAGGATGTGCCAAAGCGCTTTACAGCCAACGTGGCGCATATGAAGTGTAGTCATAGTTGTAATATCGGAAACATGGCAGCCAATTTGCACACAGCAAGCTCCCACAAACTGCAGTGTGATAATGACTGTATCATCTGTTTTAGTAATGTTGGTTGGGTTAAATATTGGTCCCCAGGACAATGGAGATCTCTCCCCCCTGCTCTTCTTTGAATAGAGGCCACGGAGCTACATGTTAGCTGATAGACGGCGCCTCAGACACTGCAGCACTCCCTCAGTACTGCACTGGAAGTACTTCAATGTATTATGGGCTCAAGTCTGTGGAGCGGTGCTCGAACCCGCGACTCTCTGGGTGAGAGAGTGGTACCCAATCAGCCACAGTTGACACTTACAAGCCCGGCACCAGCCCGTTAACGGCACCTCGCTATTTACCTGAAACAGATCATTCTGCCAGTTCAGATACTCCGGATTGGATTGGCCAATCAAAGCCAGGGCCAAGGCATCAGCCTCGTGAATGATGCAGAGATGGAGGAACCTGAAAAAGAAGGAATTTATGATTAGGAAAAGGCAGGAGTGTCAGATTTCCCAAAACGTGATATCTAGCAGCCCAGCAGATGGGGACATGACTGGCGAGGCCAGCATTTGTTGCCCAACTCCAGTTGTCTGGAGAAGGTGGTGGTGAACCTTCACCTTTAACCCCTAGTGGTTTGATGCAACGGAGTACCTCGCCAGGTCATTTCATTGGGCAGTTAAGAGTCAATCACGCTGGTGTAGGTTTTCCCCAGCAGCTTTCCTTCTCTAAAAAAAACAAGTCAGTGAACCCATGAACTGTCCTGATGGGATTTGAACTCATGGATTATTAGTCCCGGACTCGGTGTTACTAGTCCGGTAACAATCTCGACACCACTGTTGATTTTATAAAAAGAGAACCATTAGTGCCTCAATAAGACGGGTAACAGATAATGATCTTTAGGTTATGGGCCAAGATGTCTGGCAATAATTTGCCTTAGGAGTGAATCTAAAGGCATTTGCCATTAGTTAGACTTGAGTTGCTAGAACCATACAAAAACAGAAGGAGGCCATTTGGCCCATCATGTCTATGCCAGCTCTTGGAAAGAGTTACCCAATTAGACCCACTCCCTGTTCTTTCCCTCATAGCCCTGCAAGTGTTTCCCCTTCAAGTATTTCTCCAATTCCGTTTTGAAAGTTACTACTGAATCTGTTTCCACTCGCCCCTTCCAGATCACAACAACTCGCTGCGTAAAAAAAAAAACTCATTCCCCCTCTGATTCTTTTACCTTAAATCCGTGTCCTCTGGTTACCAATCTTCATGCCAGTGGAAACAGTTTCTCCTTATTTACTCTACCAAAACCCCTCATCATTTTGAACACCTCTCTCAAATAACGACTATAAGGAAATGGCAGGTTCGTGAATGCAGGAATTTGCAGCCGTTTTCACAATAGGAGGGACAAAATACCAGCCGAATGAGGGAACCTAAAAATAGGTCAAGGGAGGAACTGAGCTCATATTAAAATGATTGAAAAAACGTTAACGGTGGAAATAATGGGACTTAAGTTCAGCCAATCTGTGGGACTTGATGGTTTTTCACCCGAGAGTAGTAAACAGAACAGGTGAGGAAACTGCATTATTCAGAATTTTCCAAAGCTCTCTAGATTGAGACTTGTGTCTTTGGGTGGAAAAATTGCAAAATGATTTGCGTTTGCTACGAAGAGATGGCAGGTAAAACCATGTAAATACAAACATGTTAGTTTAACAACATTATGTTGCACCATTCAGGCTCTCTGATCTGTACTACGCTTTGTGCCTGTAATACTTCCCCCATTCAATCAGATCAGGGCTGATCGGCACCTCAAGTCCATTTACTCGTCTTGGCTCTTAACAAAAATCTAATCATTATCAATTGAGCTGCAGCATCCGAGGCCTTTTTGGGGGAAGAGAGTTCCAGATTTCCACTCCCCTTGGTGTGAGGAAGTGCTTCCTGTCATCACCCTGGAACAGCCTGGCTCTCATTTTAAGATCATGCCCCCTTGTTCTGGACTCCCCTCCACCAGAGGAAATAGTTTCTTCATAGCTAACCTGTCAACTCCTTGACTCATCACCTCATTAAATCACTCAATCTATTAAATCCAGTGGAATACAAGCCTAGTCTATGCAACCTGTGCTCATAACTTAACTCTTGGGGTCTTGGTATCATTTGGTGAGTCTGCGTTGCCAACCTCCAAGGACAGTATATCCTTTCTGAGGGGATGGGCCCCGTGGACCTGCTGGTCATTAGCTGCCCTCCTTATACCTACGTTTCCACGTCTGTGTGACAGTTAAGTCACTGCAACATTTCCCCCATCACCATGAGCAATGCCATGGGTGATCGACAAACATGCGAGAGCTGGGCCTGGGGGATCCAGTCATCTCTCGCTGGTCTTTCCGTCAGCACTGCTCCTACCTCTCTATTCTTCAGCAATTCCCCGACCGACCGGAAGCCACTTCTGTCAATCAGGCTGATTTCCGGGCGGAGGAGGCTTTCAGTGATGTCAGACAGTGAAGTTAAACCTCCACAGCATGCAGAGAAAGCCACACTTCCCGGTTTCCCCGTGCGCTCTTGGGTCACCGCTCCTCCAGCATTTCAAAAAGTAAAAGCTCACCCAAGTGTTGGGGGAGGGGGAGCCTGCGGGAAGACCACCAGACCTCAGGATTTTTAACATCAACCCAACTTGCATTTATATAGTGCCTTTAATACAGTAAAACATCCCAAAGTGCTTCACATGAGCGATTATCAAACAAAATTTGACCCCCGTGCCACATAAGGAGGTATTAGGACAGGTGACCAAAAGTTTGGTCAAAGAGATTGGTTTTAAGGAGCATCTTAAAGGAGGAGAGAGAAAGGCGGAGGGGTTTAGGGAGGGAATTCCAGAGCTTAGGGCCCCAGGCAGCTGAAGGCACGGCCGCCAATGGTGGAGCGATGGGAATGAGGGATGGACAAGAGGCCGGAATTGGAGGAGCACAGAGATCTGGGGGGTTACCGAAATAGGGAGGGGGGAGGCCGTAAAGCAATTTGACACAAGGATGGGAATTTTAACATCGAGGCCTTGGAGTTTGGGAGCCAATGTAGGTCAGCGAGCACAAGGGTGATGCCTGAACGGGACTTGGTATGAGTTAGGATGCGGGCCAGCAGAGGTGAAGTGGTGGGTGAGGGGTGCGAAAACCCAGAATAATTTAAAACCCATTTCAGATGCTGCAAGGTGGCTCGGTCGGTTGTCTCTGGGCGAATGAAACAGATGAGTTACCCTCCCACATCCCTGTGAGGTTGCGGGACTTGCGGATTCATTCTTCTCAGAAATACAGCCTTGAATGTTTATTTTAAAGGGGGAAACAAAATTAATTGACTCAGGTGGCGCAGAGGGGGCCTAAACTGAACTAGGTGTATGCGGTGAAAATAAGTATAAACTATGTGACGATGGTGGAGTGGGGATGCATTATTTAAGGACACTCCCCTTTTTGAATTACACACACACACAATACGTACACTGTCCTGATGCCAAATCACACAATCACAACCCCCCACTTCAATACTGCTGATGAAAGTCTCAGCATTTCACAAGATATAATTAAAGACCAGTTCTCTTTTGCCAACATGTTTAAAAGTCCTGACGGCCAACTCTCCTCCCCCTGCGTCATTATTTGACTCCTTTTACCTAAATGGGGAGAGGAGGACGAGGGTGGAAACAGAGAGGGTGGAGTCAGGGCTAAACCAGTAAGATGGAACTTTGAGACTGGTGGCTGAGAGCAAATGACACTTGGAACACACTCCCAGACAGAGCGGAGGGTTCAGGAATCCCCGGAATCATTTAAGAACCAATTGGGATCCAACTGGAATGCTGCGATGGGGCTGGAACTGTAGGGTATTTCTGAGGGGATGGACTAAAGGGGGCTGAATGAAGTTATGATGAACCTTTATGAAACACTGGTTCGGCCCCAACTGGAGTATTGTGTCCATTTCTGGGCACCGCACTTCAGGAAGGATGTGAAGACATTAGAGAGGGTGCAGAAGAGATTTCTGAGAATGGTTCCAGGAACGAGGAACTTCAGTTATGTGGATAGATTGAAGAAGCTGGGGCTGTTCTCCTGAGAGAAGATTTGATAAGAGGTGTTCAAAATCACGAGGGGTCTGGACAGAGTAGATAGGGAGAAACTGTTCCCATTGGTGGAGAGATGGAGAACCAGCGGACACTGATTTAAGGTAGTTGGAAAAAAGAAAAGAAAATTCTTTTTACACCACGAGTGGTTAGGATCTGGAATGCACTGCCCGAGAATGTGCTGGAGGCAGATTCAATCGAGGCATTCAAAAGAGAATTGGAGAAGTACTTGAAGGGAGAAAATATGCAGGGCTACAGAGAAAGGGCGAGGGAGTGGCAATCGCTAAACTGCTCTTGCAGGGAGCCAGTACACACAAGACAGGCTGTAGCCACTCTATAAATTCCTCATTGGTACTGATCTTTCAAGAGGTGGCATGGCTGCACACAGCCATCAACGCAATGACGTCACAACCTTCTGACTCAGAGGCGAGAGTGTGACCAACAGAGCGTTAAATATCCTACTCAGCAGTTCAGTGTTAAAAAAGGTGGAAATGCACGGGCTAGGGGCACAAAATCCCAAAGTCCCAACCCCCGTCAGAACTCTTAGAATCTACAACTTAACCCTCACCGCAAAGACTTGAACATATGATCCAGGCTGGCACTCGGTACTGAGGGAGTGCTGCCCCGTCTGAGGTGTCGTCTTTCGGATGAGGCGCTGAACCTGAGGCCCCATCTGCCCTCTCGGGCGGAAGTAAAAGATCCCCCGGGTCTTCATTGGAAGATGGGTTGTGGGGTGGGGTGGGGGGGGGGGGCGGCGAAGTTCTCCCCGGTGTCCTGGGGGCCAATATTTATCCTTTAACTGACAGCGCTTAAAAAAAAAAACCCAGGATGACCTGGGTCATGATTGCACTGCTGTTTGTGGGATCTTGCTGTGCGTGCAAATGGGCTACCCGGTCTTGATGGCACTGCTGGTTTGTGGGATCTTGCTGTGCGTGCAAATGGGCTGCCCGGTCTTGATGGCACTGCTGGTTTGTGGGATCTTGCTGTGCGTGCAAATGGGCTACCCGGTCTTGATGGCACTGCTGGTTTGTGGGATCTTACTGTGTGTGCAAATGGGCTGCCATTACAACAACAAATTACTTTTTTAAAAAACTCTTTCATTGGCTGGGGAAGGGCTTTGGGAGGCCGGGGAAGGCGCTATAAGAATGCAAGTCTTCTCTGGATGAGTTTAAAAGTCACTTTATGAACGATCCGCAGTAAAAATCTGCCTCCTTCCCGCTCCTCGGTTAGAGGAGCAACCCCCGCACTTACGTGTCTCCCTCCTCACTCAGGTAGGCCCAAGGGTCGAAGGCCGCCTCCTGGGCCGCGGCCTTGTCGCACGCCCCCAGCGAGCAGCGGGAGCTGAAGCTGTCCAGCAGGCCCGAGCCGTAGGCCGAGTCGCAGGCTGACTCGCAGCGGTCCTCGGCCGGGCTGCACTGGAGGCCCCAGGCCTGCTGCTGCTGCTGCTGCTGACGCCGCCGCCGCTCCTCCTCCTCCTCATCCAGGCCCGAGTCGCACTGGGAGCCGGGGTCCTCGGGGAGCTTCGGGCCGACGCACTCCTTGCCTCTGATCAGGGCCATGGCTGCTGGGCTTTGACTCAGAGAGAGAGAGAGAGGTTGGAAGTTGCTCCTGTCGAAGCGCTGCCTTAAACTGAGTGTGCAGTCAGTTCCAGAAATAAAGCCTGAGTGTCTGGAACTTCCCCTGAGAAACCCTCCCTCCCTCACTCACACCCACTGCTGGCTCACTGCCAGCACACAAAGGCAGCTTCCTTCAATACACTGACAACTGCTCTCCAATCCAACAACAAAACACAGCAGCACCTTGAACAAACCATCAACCACCCGCGCACACACACACACACACACTCCTTCCACTTAACGCAGCACCAACGTGCCCCGTAGCTCACCGCCTCTCGCCCCAGTGCCGGGCGGCGAGCAAGGCACCGCCGCGCGCCTTTCATCGGCGCGGGCGGACGCAGCAATTCGGTCTCCCGCCCCGCCTTCCCGACTAAACCAGCCGTCGATCGCCGGCGAGCGGCTGTCGGTCGTTGGAATGGTGGCAGGGGCTGAATCAAATGCAGACCGACCGCGGCCCAGTTGAACGGTGGCGCGGGCTCGAGGGGCTGAATGTCCTCATGTTGTTCCTCTGAGTGAGCGCGTTAGAGATTGTATCCGAACACCTCGATTAGATTCCAGTCTATAACTCACTCCCGGGTATCTGTAATTCTATATATAAACCCCCCCCCCGAAACCCCTCGATTAGATTCCAGTCTATAACTCACTCCCGTGTATCTGTTATTCTATATATAAACCACCCCGAACCCCTCGATTAGATTCCAGTCTGTAACTCACTCCCGTGTATCTGTTATTCTATATATAAACCCCCCCCCCGAACCCCTCGATTAGATTCCAGTCTGTAACTCACTCCCGGGTATCTGTTATTCTATATATAAACCCCCCCCCCCGAACCCCTCGATTAGATTCCAGTCTGTAACTCACTCCCGGGTATCTGTTATTCTATATATAAACCACCCCGATCCCCTCGATTAGATTCCAGCCTGTAACTCACTCCCGGGTATCTGTTATTCTATCTATAAACCACCCCGATCCCCTCGATTAGATTCCAGCCTGTAACTCACTCCCGGGTATCTGTTGTTCTATTTATAAACCACCCTGAACTCTTCAGTTAGATTCCAGCCTGTAACTCACTCCCAGTGACAATGGGTGGCAGTGCACTACAAATTATACATTGCAAATCTGGCCTGTGCACGCAACTCCAGTCCCAAAAACATCAGTGGCTGAGCAGCACTTGTTGTGCCTTCATGTATAACAGGAGTTATCTTCCTCTGTCAAGAATGGTCCGTTACGTTTCAGGCCTTTGCCCAGCAGTTGTTGCAGTGGTTGCTCCTGGAGTTACGTCCGGGCAGCCTTCGCACGGTCACACGTGAATCCCCGGCTCCGCCTGCCCTGCCCATCTGGCAGCATGTCCCCTTGAAGGAATAAGACACTGTATCCCTCCTCCACCCCTATAAAAGTTGCTTATATTTTAGAGAGGGTACTCGGTGTAGAAGTTATGCTGCAGTTGCATAAAGCTCTGGTCAGACCCCATCTGGAATAACTGTGTTCAGTTCTGGGCCTCAAACCTCAGAAACAATATATTGGCCTTGGAGGGGGTACAGTGCAGATTCACCTAAAAGGGTTAAATTATGAGGACAGGGTTGCACAGACTAGGCTTGTATTCCCTCGAGTGTAGAAGATTAAGGGGTGATCTAATCGAGGTGTTTAAAATGATTAAAGGATTTGATAGGGTCGATAGAGAAACCGGTGAGGGGAATCGACAACAAGGGGGCAAAAGCTTCAAATTACAGCCAGGGCCGTTCAGGGGTGATGTCAGGAAGCACTTCTTCACACAAAGGGGATTGGAAATCTGGAACTCTCTGCCCACAAAAAAGCTGTTAAGGCTTTTGTTGTGGTGGGGGGGGGGGGGGGGGGGGGGCGGCGCTGTCAATTAAAATTTCCAAGCCTGAGATTGATAGATTTTTGTTGGGTAAGGGGACTAGGGGTCATGGGAGCACAGCAGGTAGATGGAGTTAAGACACAGATCAGCCATGTTCCAATTGAATGGCGGAACAGGCTGAAGGGCTGAATGGCCTCCTGCTGTTCCCTGAGTGCTTGTAACAAAGACTTGGACAGGAGCAGCAGGGAGATGAGTTGAGAGTCGCACAATGCGCAAGAGCAGTGTGGTCACAGAGCAAGGGACCAGCCAGACTGCTGGCCATGTCACTTTGCTGGGCTTTCCAATTAAGCTGCTGTCTGTGCCCTCAAGATACCCAGGCAACATCTGGTGCCTGTCGCCCTCTGCTGTGCATCCTGAGAGTGTGGAGCCTTCATTCAGCATTCATACTGCAGGTCCCAGGGAAGCCTGGCAGCTTGTTTACAACCGAATCCCTGCCCAAGGGGGAATAGTCAAACAGGTGTGAGACGCACACACACACACACACACAGGCCGTACAGTACCAGATGGGAATGAATCATTCCCTTTTACCTGCTTGTAGTGTGCCTGTAGAGCAGCTGACACTGAAACGCACACCAACCGTCCAGTACCAGATGGGAGTGAATCATTCCCTTTTACCCAGTGCTTACCAATTTAGCTTAGACACTCAGAGACCTGAGCCATTTGATACTGCAGCCTCCAGTTGGTTGTTCAATGTTTCTCTGGTTTTTGCCCCCACCACTCTATCTGGGAGTCCATCTCATGTGCCAGTCTATCTCTCTGTAAAGAACTTCCTGATATCAGTATAATTGTTACAAGTCAGAACCTGTGCCTCCTTGTCCTGCCCTCCCAATCTAAAGTAATTTTCCAAATTTATCATTCCCTTTCCCTGAACTACCTTTACCCCTCTATAGGTTCACCTCTCGGACGCTGCCTTCCAAAGCTGAAAAACCATTTCCCTCCTGTCTTTCCTGATAACTCAGACTTCGAGCACTTGAAACCGGCCTCACAACGATGCCTCCAGTGGCCGAATATCTCCCCTCTGCCTTCCCGATTTCCAAAGGATGTCAGATAGGCAGTCACGACAGATTGACAGAAAAGAAAAATTTGCATTTATATAGCAACTTTCAGGGCCTCAGGACATCCCAAAGTGCTTTATAGCCAATGGAGTACTTTTGATGTGCAGTCACTATTGTAACGTAGGAAACACAGCAGCCAATTTGCACACAGCAAGCTCCCACAAACATCAATGTGATAATGACTAGATCAACTGTTTTTGTGATGTTGGTTTGAGGGATAAATATTGAACCATGGACACCGGGGGGAACTCCCCCTGCACTGCTTCTAATGGTGGCCAAGGGATCTTTTACATCCACCTGAGAGGGCAGACAGGGGCCTCAGTTTAACATCTCATCTGAGAGATGGCATCTCGAACAGTGCAGCACTCCCTCAGTACTGACCCTCCGATAGTGCAGCGCTCCCTCACTACTGCCCCTCCGACAGTGCAGCGCTCCCTCACTACTGCCCTTTCAACAGTGCTGTGCTCCCTCACTACTGCCCCTCCAACAGTGCAGCGCTCCCTCAGTACTGACCCTCCAACAGGGCAGTGCTCCCTCAGTACTGACCCTCCGACAGTGCAGCGCTCCCTCAGTACTGACCCTCCAACGGTGCTGCGCTCCCTCAGTACTGACCCTCCGACAGTGCTGCGCTCCCTCAGTACTGCCTCTCCGTCAGTGCGGCACTTCCTCAGTACTGACCCTCTGACAGTGCGGCACTCCCTCAGGACTGACCCTCCGACGGTGCAGCACTCCCTCAGTACTGACCCTGTGACAGTGCAGCACTCCCTCAGTACTGACCCTCCGACAGTGCAGCACTCCCTCAGTACTGCCCCTCCGACAGTGCAGCACTCCCTCAGTACTGACCCACCAACAGTGCAGCACTCCCTCAGTACTGACCCTCCGACAGTGCAGCACTCCCTCAGTACTGACCCTCCGACAGTGCAGCACTCCCTCAGTACTGACCCACCGACAGTGCAGCACTCCCTCAGTACTGACCCTCCGACAGTGCAGCACTCCCTCAGTACTGACCCTCCGACAGTGCAGCACTCCATCAGTACTGCCCCTCCGACAGTGCAGCACTCCCTCAGTACTGCCCTGCTGAAAGTACAGTGCTCCCTCATAAAGAGGAGAAAGAAAGTGATGCTGTGTTGGATCCAATCCCGGGCAGGTGGCGGTGATGGAGGGTTCGTGAAGGGAAGGTGGGAGAATTTAACCAAACTGAATGCAAAGATTATCTGCCTCTGGCGGTCATTGTCCAGAGATTCAATTTTTCGAGGGGTTGAGGTTGAGGTTGAGAAGGGGGAGGTACTCTCTTCTACCGTAGGAACGGTTTCCATAGGCCACTTGATGCGCCGCCCAAGAGGCCATATTTCGCCTGGCAACCCAAACCTTGTTGACTGGCAGAACCTCTTCAAGGTAACTATCGACTGTGGAGCCCATCGCAAGCAACAACAGATGCTCCCCCTCCCCCACTTCCCAGTGACCCAACTCTGCTATGGACTCATCAGCTGGCGTGGGATCCTGCTAGCCCCTATGCCTCAGAACCACACCAGGCCTGCTGAATCCGGCGGGGCTTGGGGAACGGAGTGGGGGGGGGGCCTTGTCGGGAGGGCGGGAAGTGGAGTCGAATAGATTTACAGGAAAAAGCATAATCTGAAAGTAATGAGCAGGACTGAGAGCGAGAGACTCAGCTGGGGACCAGAGCTGGGGTCAGTATCAGTCAGAAAGTGATACAGAAGAGTCTGGATACAGACACACCGATAGTGAAAGGCTTTGAATGAGTAATTCAGACACCAAACCCGCATGGCTTAAAATGACGCAGTAGAGTTTACGGCTAGTGCAAGACAGTAAGCGAGAGATATTCATCTTTGGTAGGGTATCAGTGCCCCTCAAGGGGAGTAACATGAACTCTGGAGAACAGGTTAGAGTAAACCTCCTTCTACACTGTTCCACCAAACACTCCCATAAAAAAAATGGGTTGGATACAGAGTAAAGCTCCCTCTACACTGTCCCCATCAAACATTCCCAGGACAGGTACAGCACGGGGGTCTGGCAAGTACAGTGAGGCACCTCTTGTAGTGTAATGAGAGAAACTGATCTGTATTGCACTTGATGTCAAAAAAAAACAGGGGTTAGATACAGAGTGAAGATCCCTCTTAAGACTGTCAGCTTCTGAAAGTGAGAATAAAGGTTATCATTTGAGGTATAGACCCTTCCCTCAGCTGAGGAAGGGGTTCAAAGCAACAAACCGTCTTTCAGCTTGCAGGAACGCAGGTCGCCAAACAGAATTTGACAGAAGCAGGCCGTTCAGCTCATCGCCCATGGGCCTTTTTTCTGAAAGCACACTGCTCTCAATTGCATTCCCCTGCCCTTTCCCCAGCAGTTTTTCAACACTCACTGTATGATTGCTCTATTTCCTATTTTTTTCATCAGGAGATCTCCAAGAACTAATTCGCTGTGAAGGTACAACGTTTTTTTCCCGCAAGAACTCAGTGCAAGTTGGTAATTTCCAGCAGTTCGCCAGAGTTGGCATCACAAGATCACCGGCGGAGACCGCAGTTTCCCAGCGTGTGGTGTCAGCGGAGGTGTCTTCTCCCCAGTGCTGTTTGCGCTGTGGACTTCGGAGGTGGATTAAAGACAGCGTTACATTCCTGGGGCCCAGGCCACGAGAAGTGTGTATGACTCCCTCCATTACCCGCACCGCCTCGCTCTCCCACCCCACCATCCTCAAACACTCTGGGATCACTGCTGTCCGAGACCCGCAGCAATATATGTCTGCAAAACATGCCATCAGGTTAAGGGAGCTAGATAAGAGGAAGGAGAGAACAGAAAGAAAGAGAGAATGAAACGTGCATTTATATAGTTCCTTACACAACCACTGGATGTCCCAAAACACTTTACAACCAGCGAGCGTCAGCCTGGGCTCAAGTCTCCGGACTGGGCTTGATCTTTGGACAGCCTGACTCGGAGACAAGAGAGAGAGATAAATAAACCAAGGTCATGCCATTAGTCAGAACCCTGGTCTTGGAGACGCACAGTGACTCACTGCCCCACCCAGGCTACATGTCCCAAAATAATCCAGCTCCATCTCCCTGTAATCACAGTCTCAGTCTGTGTAATGACAGAGTGCAGAGGTCTAGGAGACTGGGCCTGACTCACCCCACCCTGGTAGTTCCAGAGAACTCCTGCAGAGCCCCAGGCAGGCGAACAACAGACTTACTGGGAGGCTGCCAACTCTGGGCAGACATATTCCTGGAGGTGTCACCACTCCTGCTGCCAACCACCGCCCCCTCACAGTCCTGCTATTGGCCGCCTGACATGCCCGTTCTCACGATGCTCGCCTTCCCACGGCCAATCAGAAAGCAAAGAGCCACTTCACCGCCCAATTGGATGACTCTTGGACTCTCAATCAAACAGCCATTTTCTCTCCATTCCCAATATTTTTCAGGATTGATAAAGTTGCTCAAGCTTTCTCGCAGCAGTGTCCTGCAATCATAGACTAGATGCGGCACAGGAGGAGGCCATTCGGCCCATCATGCCTGTGCCGGCTCTTTGAAGGAGCTATCCAATTAGTCCCCACTCACCTTGTGCTCTTTCTTCATAGTCCTGCCAATTTCTCCCTTTTGGGAACTTACCCAATTCCCTTTTGAAAGGTTAGCCTTTAATTCCTGGAGCCATGGCTGTGTCCGGCACCTGTGGGGCCAGGGGTCCGGCCCTTGTTTATCCAATGAGAGGACGAGGCCAGCTGTCAGCCTCAAACCAGCAATCAACACTCCAACCCACAAGAGGTGCTGAGAGCCCAGATTGGAAAGCAGTTGTTCTCCCTTTGCCCCATTGCAGCCCTTGCCAATAAAGGACTGGGGGGGAGACAGGGTCTGCTTGGACTTAATTCTTTAACCCTTACAGTCCCAACAAGTACAAGGAATTCTGTATATATCCACCTCCCCAGGGCTGGCAATTAAAAATCTTTAGGTAGAAACAAGAATTTGCATTTATATAGTGCCTTTTAATATAATAAATCATTCCAAGGCACTTCACAGGACAGACTTTGACACTGAGCCACAAAAAGAGATATTCAGATAGCTGATCAAAAGCTTGGTCAATGAGATAAGTGTTGAGCTACACCTTAAAGGAGAGAGCAGTTGACAGTGGCATAGTGGTAATGTCACTGGATTAGCAATCCAGAGGCCTAGGCTAATGCTCTCGCGATACAGGTTCAAATCCCAGCGCAGCAGTTGGTGGAATTTAAACTCAATTAATTAATTAATAAAAACAAAAATCTGGCATTGAAAGCTAGTCTCAGTAATGTGCCATGAAACTATCGTCGTTGATTGTTGTAACATCCCATCACTAATGTCCTTTCGGGTAGGAAATCCGCCATCCTTACCCGGTCTGGCCTACATGCGACTCCAGACCCACAGCAATGTGGTTGACTCTTAACTGCCATCTGAAATGGCCTAGCCAGACACTCAGTTGTCAAGGGCAGTTAGCAATGGGCAACAAATGCTGGCTTTGCCAGTGATGCCCAAAAGGCAGTGAGGTTTAAGGAGGGAATTCCAGAGCTTAGGGCCCAGACATTTAAAGGAGGATGTCCTAGAGATAGGGAGGGGTGCGGCCGTGGAGGGATTTGTAGCTGAACCCTTAAGTCACAGAGTTGAGATGAGGAGAAGCAGATTACTGGTGTAGGCCAATTCACGGCGGCCTCTAACAGCCCTGGGGGAGAATCCCTTTCCAGCCCAGCTTTCTCTTTCCTCCTCTCTACCGTGTTGCTCAGCTGGGGTTACAGTTCCATCGACACATGGCCAAGTGGCCAATCCACATTTGTGAGCCCAACCAATGAGCATCGCCGGGACATTCTGCCATGGGAGGCGCCCCTACCTGAGCTCAGCCCTGTCTCTGTAACCTCTGCAGTGCTGGAATTCCCTCCCTAAACCTCTCCGCATCTCTCGCTCCTCCTTTAAGACGCTCCTTAAAACCGACCTCTTTGACTGAGCTTCAGGTCACCTGTCGTTCATATCTCCTTCTATGGCTCGGGGTCAAATTTTGCTTTTCACGCTCCAGTGAAGCAACTTGGGATGTTTTACCATGTTAAAGGTGCTATATAAATGTGAGTTGTTATTGTTTTTCTTACTTGCTATCCAATAATTAAGCCAATTTTAGGATCCGACTATCACCATGGGCTGAAAATAGTTCACTCAGGGAACATACCTGGTCCCTCCTTGCTCCACACGGCCTAATACCACACTAGGGGTGTATCTACCCTCTCAACCTTCAGGGCAACTGCTCTGGCAGTCTCATCTGGCGAATTGAGCCATTTTCTGCACCCTCAACCATTCCACTCTTCTTTCTGGTGCCAGAACCAACATCCTTTGAAGTCTTGTTTCCCTGAGATCCGTTGCAAAGAGCATTCAATCAGCCAATGGTTGGGCAGCTCATTGAAGTGTGACCCGACCACCTCCTTAAGGTGAGCTCCATCACCACACAGTAGTCAAGCGGGCAGCCCATTGGGGATGGTCAATAAATGCTGACCTTGCCAGCATCACCCACCTGTTTGGCTCTTAAGAGGGCAGAAATCTGAGGCAAATCACTGATTTTAATAATTGGACAGTCAGACCATGTGTCCATTCATCCAATAAATGGTGTGTCCATTCATCCAATGGGAAGTCAGACCACTGTCCATTCATCCAATGGATAGTCAGGCCAGTGTCCATTCATCCAATGGGAAGTCAGACCACTGTCCATTCATCCAATGGATGGTCAGGCCAGTGTCCATTCATCCAATGGGAAGTCAGACCACTGTCCATTCATCCAATGGATGGTCAGGCCAGTGTCCATTCATCCAATGGGAAGTCAGACCACTGTCCATTCATCCAATAGACAATGAGACCACAGTCCATTCAATGGGCACTCAAACCACTGTCCATTCATCCAATGGATGGTCAGGCCAGTGCCCATTCATCCAATAGGCAGTCAGACCACTGCCATTTCCTTGTAAGGACAGTCAGAATGGACTGCCTGTGAAATGATCCAACACGGCCAGACTAGATGTTCCAGACGAGGTGGCCCAGTCTTCTACCAGCAGATGTCAACACCATGGGCAGCGGGGTTAATTGTGGGTGGAGGGGGGGGGTGGAATAGGACACCCCCACAAAACGACACCTATCTAGCAACACCTTTCAAAAGCGGTTTGCTACTGCAGCAGATCCTTATTTCTTCGCTGATGTGGATGCTCGCACGCCATCACTAACATTGACTGGGAGTCCTTGCTGGTAGAATCTGCCTCGAAGACACTCCTAGATTAGCACCACCATCCTCCGAACGGCTTCCAGCTCTTGGGGGAGAGCAGTGGAAGTGACGTTTAAAGGTCTCTCTCTCTCTGGTAAAACAGTTTTAATGGCAGGCCAGGTGGTGCATCTTTCCTCCCAGTTCCTCCCTCAGCCCCAAAGCAGACACTGCCCCTTTAAGTATTGCAGGAGATGGAATCAGAACCAAGGTAGCTGACGTCAGTTATTTATATCAAACACAATTTGTAGAGAGTGCAGGTAGGGTTTGAGGTTTGCAAGGCGAAGGAATTTCACATTTTTTAGAATCTCCCTCTATTTAAAAAAGAAACTCGTTCCTGGATTTATAGTTTAGGAGCTGGGTTTAAATCAGAACCATCAAATAGATAATTTCTCCCGCATAAAGTATATGTGGATTTGCACGTGTGAGGGAGATGCACACAGTGTGAGCTTCGTGTTGGGAGACTAGAGGAGCTGAATGCGGATCTTTTGTACACACACAGCGTGTGTCTATATGGGAAGGAGCCCAGTCCTTGACAGAGACCGAGGGGAACTGGTCTCTCTGCCTCTGAGCAGCTCTCGCTGATTGGAAATGACTTGGCTGCTTACACATGGCGTTTTTGCTCGTCTCGATTTCTGCCTTGGAGGCTGACAGGGATAATGCAGAGTTTATCAGCGGCGCTGAATGGAGGACCCACCCTGAGCCTAGCAGAAGCCAGAGAGGAGGTGAGATTAAAACAAGGGCAGCACCGCCCTTTCTCGGTCCTAGTTTGCTAATTTTAAATAAATGGAAACCTTAAAAAAAAAACACCTCCCCCTCCCAATAAAAAAACAGGAGGGTGTGTGTATATATATATATAATATATATATATATATATATATAATATATATATATATATATATATATTTAAAAACTCCACACCTTTCATGTTAATTTCAAATCCATTCCTGTCAATTTCAAAACCATCTTCAATTTTAACAGGGATTGTTGGTGTCTAAGCAGTAAATAAATACATGGGGGTGGGGGAGGGAGAGACTAAACTGATGAGAATATTTATTTACATCATTTAATTATTGTTTTTTTAGGGGGGTGCATCAGGGATGCAAATGGCTGCATTGCAGTGAAAAATTCCCTTTCACACCTCCCTGTCACATTGTCCAAGCTTTGGAAGGAACGGTCCTGAGGGGAGGGGAGGGAGGGAGAGAAAGCATCTGGTGGTGTTATTTGATCATACTTCAATTCTGCCGGAAGGAGAGTTTGGGGGGGAGGGAACAGGGTGCATTTAACTTCAAAGGTAACACTCATGACTGCCCCGCTCCCCTGAGAAGGCGCAGATGAGGGAGAATTAGACTCTCACCGTTTGATTCAGCTGCAATTCCGTTCAAATTCTGTTAACCTGTGTGGGAAATGAATCGAACAGTTCATTTAGGAGGCCATTCAGCCCGCCGTGCCTGTGCTGGCCCTTTGAAAGAGCTGCCCAACATGGCCCCACTCTTCCTCGCCCTGCAAATATTTCCTTTTCAAGAATTTATCAGATTGCCTTTTGAAAGTTACAATTGCATCTGCTTCCACCGCCCTTTCAGACAGCACATTCCAGAGTAGAAGATATAAATTGCTCAGAGGATGGAAGAGAGGGGGAAATGTGGTAGGGCCAGGGTTGTGCTTGGGAGGATTGGGGCATTGAGACAACTTCCTAGGTGTTGGAGGAAACCCAGTTAAGATTAAGCAACAGTTCTGGAAATCAATAAAACGCTGAAAAATATACGTCAACAAAAAATTTTTTTGAGTCTTGTTCTGAACTCTCAGACCCATGGTTCTGGGAAGCTTTACAAACCGGGTCCATACCGCCACCTGGTGGCCAGAGCCCATGGGTACACCGTGACAGTTGACATAGGAAAATTGAATGGGAATTGTTGACTTAGCAATTTACAATGGTGAAGGTTGACCGGAAAGCTTGACCGAAAGTTGGGACAACTGTGAATGTTGTAGGTGTGTGAGCAGGAAATGCGGGCACTACTCAGTATTGTTATAATAGATGTATGGGAGGATTTCCTTTGAAATTGTAAAGGTGTTCATGCAAACTATATAATTATACAAAAGAAAAGGAAATATTTGCAGGGTGAGTGGGACTATACTAGATAGCTCTTGCAAATTGCTAGCACAGGCACAGGCTGAATGGCCTCTTTCCGTGTTGTATCAGTCTATGATTTTGTGATTCTGTGCAATCTCTGCTTTACTGCAAGTTAGTATCTGATGCTGGTTTAAAAAGATGGCAAATACTTGTGCTGACATGGTGCCTTTTCAGGTTTAAAAAAAAAGTTTTTCCTCATGTCACTTTCAATCTGTGCCCTCCAGTTATCGACCCTTCAGCCACTGGAAACACTTTTTCTTCATTTACTCTATCTAAACACTTCACGATTTTGAACACCTCTGTCATATCTCCTCTTCTGTGCTTTAAGAACGACTCCAGTCTGCCCACAGATCTGAAATCCCCTCATCCCTGGCACCATTCGAGTAAATCATCTCTGTACCCTCTGCGAAGTCTTCATGTCCTTCCTAAAATGTGGGTGTTCAGAATCTGAGACAATGCTCCAACTGGGGCCAAACTAGTATTTTCTGTAAGTTTAGCAAAACTTCCTGGCTTTTGTACTCTATGCCTTGTTTGTAAAGGCTAGCATCCCAAATGCTGCATTAACTGCTTTGTTAGCCTGTCCTGCCACCTTCAAACATTGGTGCACAAACCCCCTCAGGTGTCTCTATTAAACCCCATTTAAAATTGTACCATTTAGCTTGTATTGTCTCTCCACATTCTTCCCACTAAAACGTATCACCTCACAATTTGCTGCGTTTAATTTCATCTGCCCCCCCCCCCGTTCCAGCAGCCTGTCTTCGTCCTCTTGAAGTCTATTACTACCTTCCTCACTGTACTCGCTACACTTCCCAAGTTTCATGTCATCTGCAAATGTCAAAATTATGCCCTGTACCCCCCCACAGTTCACTGTAGGTCACCATTCAGAAAGCAGTATTCCAATCACAGTCTCAAATACAGTGCATCAACCACTTTATTTACTAATCGGAAATGTTATTGGCTGAAGGCGGATTCACATTGAGCCTCAAGTGGCTGCTGGCTATTGTATTAAACAGCCCTGACCTCAAGCCACCTTCCTGTAGAGTGCAGCTATCCCAGTGCGTACCCGAGAAAGCTGAATGTGAAGGGAGGCCGGAGGGTGAGTTGCACCTCATTGTGATTTTCAGTCATTGATTTATGGACTAATGAAGAAGGTGGGGTTTATGAGCAGTTCAATTATACAGTCACTGCAAGGGTTCCAATTGGAGAGGCTTGTACACCCAGCTGAAATGCAATCTTCTCTGGTGCCAGTCCACAAATTGAGAATCAGTTCCTCAATCACAGAATGGGTACAGCACAGGAGGAGGCCATTCGGCCCATCCTGCCTCTGAAAGAGCTATCCAATTAGTCGCGCACCCACCCACCCCTCGTCCTTTCCCCACAGCCCTGCAAATTCCTTCCATTTCCAATTCCCCTTTTGAAAGCTACGATCGAATCTGCTTCCACCGCCCTTTCAGGCAGCGCGTTCCAGATCACGAGAACTTGTGTTTTTTATCCCCTTATATCCCCTCTGGTTCTTTTTAATCTTAAAACTGAGTCCTCTGGTTACTGCAGTTAGGAATAGCTTTCCCCCTACGTACTCTAACAAAGCCTCTTGTAATTTTGAACACTTCTATTAAATCTCCCCTTAACCTTCTCTGCTCTAAGGAGAACAATCCCAGCTTCTCCAGTCTCCGTGTAACTAAAGTCCCTCATTTCTGGTACCATTCCAGTCTCCCCCACACCCTCTCCAAAGCTTTGATATCCCACCAAAAGTGTGCGGTTCCCAGAATTGAACACATTACACCAGCTGGGGCCTAACCAGTGATTTTATAAAGGGTTTAGCATGACTTACTTGCTTTTGTACTTTATCCTCCAATGCACGAGTTGTCACTGGTGGGATTTGAAGTCATGACTCTGAGTTGAGAGTCCAGCCCCAGTAGCGCAGTGCGCCTGTACCCGTCCTGGAAGCAGTAGCTGAGGAGGAGGTAGCCGAGCGGTTGGTGAAGGATGTGTAGAAAGGATGGACAGAAAATGACCAGGTCCTCCATCACTCCCACCCCATACAGTTATTTTGTAATTTAGCATCATGATTCCCCCACCCCAAATGCTCTCTATCCGCCAGCAGCCATGTAACCTCCTGAGACAGTCAAAGAAGGCAACTCTCGGCCAATTCAGGCACTGGACAAATTCTGGCAAATTCCCCTCCGCCCCTTCCTGAACTCCGATCCACAGGATCGTCTGGGGGGGAAAAGAAAAACTGCCCGACGTCACACAACTCATACACACGCCCCTCGCTCTCTCTAACTGGTCTAATTCAAATAGTCGATCCACGTGGACACCATCTCATTCTTTCATGATAATTTAGAGGAAACATATCCCACTCTAGATTTGCATTTCCAGAGCGCCCTTCACAACCTCAAGTCAACCCAAAGTGCTTCACAGCCAATGAAGTACCTTTTGAAGTGCAGTCACTGTTGTAGGAAACGTGGCAGTCAGTTTGTGCACAGCAGGTTCCCACATACAGCGATAATGACCAGATAATCTGTTTTTAGTGATGTTAAATATTGGGCCCAGGACTCTTTTCTCCCCCCCTTGCTCTTCTTCCAATAGCGGCTGTGGGATCTTTAGCATCCACCTGAGAGGGCAGACGGGGTCTTGGTTTAATGGCTCATCCGGAAAGACAGCACCTCTGACAGTGCAGCGCTCCCTCAGTACCAGCACTGGATATTTCAGCCTGGATTATGGGCTCAAATTTCCAGTGGGGCTCGAATCCACAACGTTCTGACTCAGGTGAGAATGAGAAACGCCCAGAGCCACAGCCGAAGCCCATGATTGTCATGATATAGATCATGAAGAGTAACAATTTGAGGGGAGATAAATCCTCCCTCTCTCTGAGAGAGTAACCAATTCCCTGTCCAACCCAGGATCCGCCCTCCAATCCGACAGGAGTCGATTTTATCAGTGCTCTGTTGTGTGGGACCCAGTTAAAAGCCGGTTGAAAGTTCAAGTATACAAAGTTACTTGTTATCAACAACCACCAGCGTCGGAACTCCTTCAGAAGAGTTTATCAAGACAGGACCTTCTCTCTCGGAAGCCATGTTGTGAGTCTCTAACAATCCCTACCGTGTCCAGGTGGCCGAGCAGTGTATCACCCTGTCAGCCCTCGCTCAGTTGGTCTTAATCAGGCTTGTGTCTGAGTCAGATGGTTATGGGTTCCAGCTCCACTCCAGAGTCTTGAGCCCATAATTCACGTCGACGTTCCCAGGGCCAGTGCTGAGGGAGCGCCGCACTATCGGAGGGCTGCGCTGTCTGAGGTGCTGTCTGTCAGATGAGGTGTTGCCCGTGAGACCCCGTCTGCCATCTCGGGTGGACATAAAAATGCCACAGCCACTGTTTTCAAAGAACAGATCTCCCATGCATCCTGGGGCAACAGATATCCCTCAACCAATAGATATCCCTCAACCAATAGATATCCCTCAACCAATAGATATCCCTCAACCAACAGATATCCCTCAACCAACAGATATCCCTCAACCAACAGATATCCCTCAACCAACAGATATCCCTCAACCAACAGATATCCCTCAACCAACAGATATCCCTCAACCAACAGATATCCCTCAACCAACAGATATCCCTCAACCAACAGATATCCCTCAACCAACAGATATCCCTCAACCAACAGATATCCCTCAACCAACAGATATCCCTCAACCAACAGATATCCCTCAACCAACAGATATCCCTCAACCAACAGATATCCCTCAACCAACATCCTTAATTGCCTGTGACAACTGAATGGCTAGCTCGGCCATTTCAGAGGGCAGTTAAGACTCCACTGCGTTGGTGTGGGTGTGGAGTCACATGTAGGCCAGACCGGGTAAGGACGGCAGATTTCCTTCCCTAAAGGAAGGACGTTAGTGAACTAGATTTTTACTAATTATTATTAGAATGTAAATCCCACCAGCTGCCGTGGTGGGATTTGAACCATCGTCCCCCGTGGCATTAGCCTGGGCCTCTGGGTTACTTGTTCAGTGTCATTACCACTGCGCCATCATCTCCCTCGCATCACCTTACATTACAACAGTGACTACCTTCAGAGACTTCATTGGCTGTGAAATGCCTTGAGACGCCCTGGGGGCATGAAAGGCGCTAGAGAAATGCAAGTTGTTCTTTCTTGAGTGATTCCTTCTGGTAGTTTGTCCGTAACAACGACTTGCATTTCTATAGCACTTTTAACGTACTAAAATGTCCCGAGGCACTGCCTGGGTACATTATCAAGCAAGATTTGACGCGGAGCCACATAAGGAGATATTAGGGCAGGTGAGAGGATGGTTTTTAAGGAGCGTCTTAAAGAAGGAGAGAGGCAGAGAGGTTTAGGGAGAGAATTCCAGAGCTTAGGGCCCCCCAGGGTAGTTGAAGGCCCGGCCGCCAATGGTGGAGCGATGGGAATCGGGGGATGGACAAGAGGGCGGAATTGGAGGAGCGCAGAGATCTCGGAGGGTTGTGGGGCTGAAGGAGGTGACAGAGATAGGGAGGGGAGCGAGGCCAGGGTCGGTTTGAACACAAAGGTGAGAATTAAAATGGAGCCAGTGTAGGTCAGCGAGCACAGGGGTTGATAGGTGAATGGTGCGAGGTAGGACAGGGGCTGCAAAGTTTTGGATTTCAAGTTTAGGACAGGTGGCACATGTGAGGCCAACCAGGAGTGCGTTGGAACAGGCGAGTTAGGAGACAGTTAAAGCCTGGACGAGGGTTTCAGGGCTGAGCCGGGTGATGTTACCATGGTGAAAGTCAACCGAATGGGGCCTTGTTGAGTATCGGCCCAACATGAGCCTCTCTCCATTCAGTGGGATGGATCTCAGACCCCAGTGGGTAAAGGGACTGAGCTGGAAACGGCCCCCATTCTACAAGCCCATTTGGGTGAACGCAGTCAGAGCTAGCAACTCCTCAGGGACATTAGGAACAGGAGGAAGGCCATTCAGCCCCTCAGGCCTACGCTGCAATTCAATTAGATTGAATTCCACTCCATTTGCCCGCCTTTGCTTCGTATCCCTCGATACCCTTACCCAACAAAAACCTCAGTCTTCAAACCTTCAGTTGTCCCCGAGCATCCAGAGCCTTTTGGGCGAGAGAGTTCTGGATTTCCACTCCCCTTTGTGTGAATCACCTGCTGTATCCAGAAATATATCTGCACCCATTTTGACATTTTTCTTCAGTGTCCTTCTGACACATCGCATTGCTGAAAAAGATTTTACTATGACCATTCGGCCCATCGTCCCTGAGCCACCTCTTTGAAAGAGCTATCCAATTAGCCCCAATCCCCCCCCTGCTCTTTCCCCCATAGCCCTGCAATTTTTTCCTTTTCAAGTGTTTATCCAATTCCCAGATCACAAGAACTCGTCGCTGCCAATTACCCTAAATCTGTGTCCCTCTGGTTACCAGCCCTGCTGTCACTGGGAACAGTTTCTCTTTACGTTTTCTGTCAAAACCCTCCATGATTTTGAACAGCTCTAAATCTTCCCTTAACCTGCTCTGCTCGGGGAGATGGTGCTGCAGTGGTAATGTCACTGGACTAGTAATACAGAGGCCCAGGCTAATACCCTGTGGACACGGGTTTGAATCACACGATAGCAGGTGGTGGAATTTAAATTCAATTAATTAATAAAAATCAGGAATTGAAAGCCAGTCTCAGTAACGGTGTCATGACACCGTCATCGATCGTTGTAAAAACCCATCTGGTTCACTAATGCCCCTTAGGGAAGGAAATCCCCCATCCTTACCCGGTCTGGCCTACATGTGGCTCCAGACCCACAGCAATGTGGTTGAGTCTTAACTGCCCCTCTGAAATGGCCCAGCAAGCCACTCAATTGTCAAGGGCAATTAGGGATGGGCAACAGATTCGGCAGAAATCCAACTTCTGCACGGAAAAAGCAGCAGAGCGGGAGAAACCCCCAGGACATTCACCGGGAGTAGAGAGACACCCAATCAGCCCCTAGCCTAGGAATTTCTGCTGCCGGAACTTTGTAAGAATGGTGGAATTCCCGTTTCTACGGCTTCTGGCAAAGCTATGGAGCAACTGGAAGGAAATTCCTAGCTTTTGTTTCCTCGCTTCTTATTTTCCGAAAATGACAGCACTTCAAAAGTACTCCATGTGAAGTGCTTTTGGATGTCTGGGGTTGTGATAAGCTCTATATAAATGCTATCTTTTTTGCGCTTAGATGTTGTGTTAGGAATCAGTCGTTAATGAACAATCTATGGAGTAGAAAGGAAGATTATATTGTATTGGCCTAAATTTTGCTGAAAACATAACAGCATCTGAACGACACTTGTTACTAATGTCCCACAAAATGTGGCGAGGGAGCGACAATTTGAACAACTCGTGCTGTTAGCGGAAACAGCAGCTCGTCCTCAACCTCCCTGCAGGTTTCGGAAAGTTGCTGCATTTGCACATTATTTCCCATTAATCTCAGCGCAGAAAATTGGGGCTGGTACTTAACAGTGTAAGGAACCCCTAACGATTGTTAACCTGCCAACCAACCTCTCTCGCCCAGAAAGTGAACAATTAAGAGCCTGGAGTCTCATTCCTTCAGGTTGTAAATTGTTGTTGGGGATTTTGAAAGTTACATTTTTTTTTTCTTACTTTTCCTTTCCATCTGCTTTTTTTGTCTCTTAATCCAATCTTTTTTTTCCCGCTCTCTCGAGTTTCTTTCTCTGTCGTTTCCAATCCTTAAATCTCGCTGATTAAGTTGAGGGACCCTTGATCCCATTGTTCGGTGAGGTCTCGGATGTCCCGTTACCAGTTCACACTTCCAGCAATTTAGTGGGCAAAAACAAGCAGGACGTGCCATGAGATGCCCCGTTACAGAAAACGCTAGCCAGTTGTAATATTTCACGCTTTGTTAATGATACTGAAGGCTGAGGGGAGGTGGAGAGGGAGGATACGACAAATCAGGAAGTGGGGGTTCAGTGAAGCCAATTGCAGCCAGTGTAGCGGGTGGAATTCTGGATCGTATTGCCAGGTCGGTCAGGATCAGATTACCCAGACGTCATTCCCAAGGCCGTGTCCTGAGAGGAGTGAGATAATGCAGAGACTGGGGAGTGGAAGCGTGAAATGCAACAAGACTGACCCATGGCCAGAGAGGAACGAGCTCTGGGGAAAGATCTGTTCAGGATTCATGATGATGGATTGAGGACCAGTCGTAAAGCCAGGTAGGGTTGCCAACCTCTCCAGGATTGCCCAGGAGTGTCCTGGATTAATCTCCAGAACACTGCCATTTGCAAACACAGGGAGAAAAATCTTAAGGCAGCAGATTAATTTTGAACAGTTTTTGATTATCAGTTGAAGGAAATACCGGAGAGGGGAATAAAAGACTGTTTAACCGGACGAGGCAGTTGGAGACGGCAGGTCATGTGACTGAAGCTCCAGGAATATGCCCAACCAGAGTTGGCAACCTTAATACAATCAGAGGGGAGCTGAGGTAGAAATGGGGAGGAGAGAGAATTAAAAGGGATGGCAGGAATTTCTTTAAAAGTATTTATTGTTGTGTCTCAGTTGATATCTCTCTCGCCTCTGGGTCAGAAGGTTGTGGGTTTGAGCCCACAATCCAGGCTGGCACTCCCAGTGCCAGTACTGAGGGAGTGCTGCACTGTCAGAGGTGAGACGTTAAACCGAGGCCCCGTCTGCCGTCTCGGGTGGATGTAAAAGATCCCACGGCCACAATTGGAAGATGAGCAGGGCGGGTGGGGGAGTTCTCCCCAGCGACCTGGGGCCCATATATCTATCCCTCGACCCAACATCACTGAAGCAAATTATCTGGTCGGTATCACGCCGCTGTTTGTGGGATCTTGCTGTGCGCAGGTTGGCTGCTGTATTTTCCTACCTTACGACGGTGAGTACACTTCAAAAAGTACTTCAATGGCTGCGAAACGCTTTGGGACATGCTGAAGTCCGGGAGGGTGCTATGGGAATGCAAGTCTTTCTTTAATGACTCCTTCTGGAAAATTGCCTTTTTTCTTTTAAACCCTAAAAGCCTTTTTCAAAATAAAAAAATAAATGGCAACAATAAAAACAATTAGGAGCTGCAAGACGAAATGTTGGCATCTCCAAACCAAATGCTTGGCAAATTGCCAAGTGTGTCTGGTAGAGTGCGTAATTTGCATACATAATAATTTCAACACATGTATTTTATGTATCCATAGAAAAAAAAACACAATTTAAAAAAGACCTAACTGAATTATTGCATTTTTTTGATTCTTGTTAACTATAATTTTCAGTAAGGTCACCTTTAAAACAAACTCTAACTTAAGGTGTGTAAAATTAAGACAATATTTTGGGCTACTGATTCTTGTGATTTAAAAAAAATAGCATATTCAGAATAATTTATCGTCTCAGCGAGAAACAGTAACGATCACAACCGTAAAACCTATTTCTCGAGCTAAAGGAATTTTTTTATACCACACTGCAGCAATATCACTGAAATAGCTTTATTCAGAGCACAATCATGTTTTTTGTTAAAATAATCATCTGAAATGGTACAAGTGCAGCATAATGATTAGCTTTTTATCCCCACAATAAAAACACAGCTCTTCACAGAATTCTTACAGCACAAAAGGAGGCCATTCGGCCCACTCTGTCGGCACTGGCTCTCCGAAAGAACAATTCCCTCAGTTCCATTCCCCTGCCTTCACCCCGTAACCCTGCACATTCTTCCTTCTCATATAACTGTCTAATTCCCTGTTGAATGCTTCAATTGAACCTGCCTCCACCACGTTCTCGGGCAGCACATTCCAGACCTTAACCACTTGCTGCGTGAAAAAGTTTTTCCTCGTGTCGCCATTGCTTCTTTTGCCAATTACTTTAAATCTGTGCCCTCTCGTTCTCGATCCTTTCACGAGTGGGAACAGTTTCTCTCTATCTACTCTGTCCAGACCCCTCATGATTTTTGAATACCTCTGTCAAATCTCCTCTCCGCTTTCTCTTCTCCGAGGAAAACAGTCCTAACTTCTCCAATCTATCTTCATAACTGAAATTCCTCATCCCTGGAACCATTCTTGTGAATCTTTTCTGTACTCTCTCCAACGCCCTCACGTCTTTCCTAAAGTGCAGCACCCAGAACTGGACGCAATACTCCAGCTGAGGCTGAACTAGTGTCTTATAAAAGTTTAACAACTTCCGTGCTCTTGTACTCTATGCCCATATTAATAAAGCCCAGGATACTGTATACTTTATTAACCACTCTCTCAACCTGTCCTGCCACCTTCAATGACTTATGCACAGATACACCCAGATCTCTCTGCTCCTTTAGAATTGTTCCCTTTATTCTATCTTGTGTCTCCATGTTCTTCCTACAAAAATGAATCACTTCACATTTCTCTGCATTGAACTTCATCTGCCACCTGTCTGCCCATTCCACCAACTTGTCTATGTCCTTTTGAAGTTCTACACTATCCTCCTCACAGTTCACAATGCTTCCAAGTTTTGTATCATACGCAAACTTTGAAATTGTGCCCTGTACACCAAGGTCTAGGTCATTAATAAATATCAGGAAAAGCAAAAGTTCCAACACTGACCCCTGGGGAACTCCACTACAAACCTTCTTCCAGCCTGAAAAACATCCATTAACCACTACTCTCTGTTTCCTATCACATAAACAAATTTTGTATCCATGTTGCTACTGTCCCTTTTATTCCATGAGCTACAAGTTTGGTCGCAAGTCTGTTGTGTGGCACTGTATCAAATGTTCTGTACACCACATCAACAGCATTGTCCTCATCAACCCTCTCTGTTACCTCCTCAAAAAAACTCCAGCAAGTTAGTTAAACATGATTTTCCCTTAAGAAATCCAGGCTGGCTTTCCTTAATTAACTCACATTCGTCCATGTGACTATTGATTTTGTCCCGAATTATTGTTTCTAGAAGTTTCCACACCATCAAAGTTATCTGATAAGCCTGCAGTGGCTGGGATTATCTTGACACCCTTTTTTGAACAAGGGTGTAACGTTTGCAATTCTCCAGTCCTCTGGATCCACCCCCGAGTCTAAGGAAAACTGGAAAATTACTTTTCTGGATTTAATTTATTTTTAGGCTTTTTTCACAATGCGATCCAACTGAAAAAGTTTGGGAGCCCCAAATGAGATGTTAAAGAGCTGCATGTGGCTACGGAGCTTGCAGATTGCAGACCCTATAACAACAACAACTTTCATTTATATAGTGCTTTTAATGTAGCAAAATGTCCCAAGGTGCTTCACTGGAGCATGACAAAATTTGACACGGAACCACACAAGGAGATATTGGGTCTCAAACTACACCTCAAAATTATTGCATTGGCTGTAAAGCGCTCTGGGACTTCCTGAGGAAGTGATGGGCGCTATAGAAATGCAAGCCTTTCATTCTTTCCGCTGACGTTGAGTGCAGCAAAGTGTTCTGATGATTGTGAAGAGCTGCAGAGAGGTGCAAGACAGAGAGAGACAGAGACCGAAGTTTAGAGAAATGGGAAGGAAAACATTTTTTGGGAAGAAGAGCTTTAAATTCCGCTGCTTTCACCTTGACCCCTCCTCCAGCCCCCGCAACCCTCCGCGATCTCTGCACTCCTCCAATTCCGGCCTCTTGTCCATCCCCCGATTCCCATCGCTCCACCATTGGCGGCCGTGCCTTCATGCTGCCTGGGGGGGCCCTAAGCTCTGGAATTCCCTCCCTAAACCTCTCCGTCTCTCTCTCTCTCCTCCTTTAAGACGCTCCCTAAAAACCAACCTCTTTGACCGAGCTTTTGGTCGCCTGTCCCTAATATCTCCTTATGTGTGGCTCCTGTGAAGCACCTTGGGATGTTTTACTGCGTTAAAGGTGCTATATAAATGCAAGTTGTTGAAGTAAATGTGAAATGTTATGATTCTACATGGAGAAGGAGCAGAAGGGCCTTTGCGCACAGATGCACTAGTCTATATGTTTTTGCGAATGGAAAGCTGTTTCTAGTGGCGTTCCGCAGGGCTCAGTGTTGGGTCCCTTGCCGTTTGTGGTATATATTAATGATTTGGACTTAAATGTGGGAGGCATGGTTGGGTAATGTGTTGATGACACAAAAATTGGCCGTGTAGTTGATAGTGAAGAGGATAGCCGTAGACTCCAGAATGATATCAATGGTTTGGTTGAATGGGCGGAAAAGTGGCAAATGGAATTCAATCCATTTGGGATAATGCATTTGGGGAGGGCAAATAAAGCGAGGGAATACACAATAAACGGGAAGCTATGGACTAGGTGCTGGAAGGTGGGATTCGATAGCGGCTAGTTTGGCCGGCACGGATCATCAGTTTCTAGTGATGTTGGGTTGAGGGATAAATATTGACCCCAGGACACTGGGGAGAACCTCCCCCCTGCTCATCTTATAGTGGCCGTGGGATCTTTTACATCCACCTGAGAGGGCAGACGGGGGGCCTTGGTTTAACGTCTCATTCTAAAAGGCAGTACCTCCGGCAGTGCGGCGCTCCCTCTGTCCTGGCACTGGGAGTGTCGGCCTGGATTCTGGGCGCAGGTCTCTGGAACCCACAACCTCCTGACTCCGAGGCAGGAAAGAAACTGACTGAGCCAGAGCCGAAACGGAGGAGTTCATTCGGCGGGCGGCTCGGTGGGTTGGGCAACCGCTCTGCCAGTCCACTGCTGATTGCCTGGCACTCGGGAGGGTACCGAATGTTCACCTAATTGCTTTCAGTGTCACAATCAGCTGAGTCAGAAACCACACTCTCTAAACATCTCCCCAAGCTGCGACTCACTCAATACCTCATTATTCGTTACAATTCTCACCTAACCACAAATTCTATCTTCCCAGTTCTGCCTGTACAAGTCCCACTTGATTCTTATCTGCAGCCACTTAAATTTCTGGCAACAAGGGTAGAACAGCGTCCTAGCCCTTACGATCTATCAGTGCCCTCCGTGCCTCGCAGTCCCTGTTTATTCCAGCATCACTATCCTGCGAACGGTGTTTTGCTAAAATTCGGACTGCCCGTCCAGCTCCCCTTATCTCCTCATCTCCCTCTTTTTAAAATCTGATCTCGGGTTCGATTTTTAGCAGAATGATCCCACTCTCAATTATAGACTGGAGGGACTAGTCCAAGCCCTGCTCTTACAGACACATACACACTGGTACGCACACAAGTGCACACGGAAAATCATTTGCACGCGCACACGTTCAATCACACATGCATACAGCGGCACAGGAGCTGTACACAAATGTGTCCGCTGTGACTCAATGGGTCGCGTTCTTGCCTCTGAGTCAGAAGGTTGTGGGTTAAGTCCCACGCTTGAGCACAAAAAGAGGCTGACGCTCCCAGTGCCAGTACTGAGGGAGCGCTGCACTGTCAGAGGTGCCGTCTTTCAGATGAGACGTTAAACCGAGGCAGCCTCCGCCCTCTCAGGTGGATATGAAAAACCCCATTGCATTATTTCGAAGAACAGGGTGGGAGTTCTCCCCAGGGTTAATATTTATCCCACAACCAACAGGACTGGAACAGATTATTGGGTCACTGTTTGTGGGATCTTGCTGTGCGCAAATTGGCTGCTGTGTTTCCTGCATTACAACAGTGACTACATTTCAAAAAGTACTTGGCTGTAAAGCGTTTTGGGATGTCTGGTTGTGAAAAGCGCCAGATAAATGCAAGTTTGTCTTTCAAATTTACAGTCAGAGATACACAAATAATACATGCATTACATATATATATACACACACACACACATTCAACAAATGTCACTGTTTCTCTGGCCTTGTCACTAACCGAGAGCTACTCAGACTGACAGAAGAGGGCTTGGGGGATTAAGGGAAGCCTGTCTAATGACAGAGCTGTGTGCTACAGTGTACAGAATTCCTCAACACCAACAGTGTGGGTTTTTATTTTAGTTGTGAATGGGATGTAGGCATCACTGGCTAGGCCAGCATTTACTGCCCATCCCGAATCACCCTTGAGAAGGTGGTTGGTGAGCTGCCTTCTTGAACCGCTGCAGTCCTTGTGGGGTAGGTACACCCACAGTGCTGTTAGGAAGGGAGTTCCAGGATTTTGACCCAGCGACAGTGAAGGAACGGCCGAAATAGTTCCAAGTCAGGATGGTATGTGGCTTGGAGGGGAACCTGCTGGTGGTGGTGTCCCCATGCGTCTGCTGCCCTTGTCCTTCTAGGTGGTAGAGGTCGCGGGTTTGGAAGGTGCTGTCGAAGGAGCCTTGGTGAGTTGCTGCAGGTTAAGCAGCACTCCCTCAGTGTGGAGAGGGCTGCACTCGAGAGTTGAGAATGCCCTAGAACTGATGGAAAGCGGGTACGGGGGTGGGGGTGGGGTGGGGGGGGGGCCGGTGGGGAGCAGGAGAGAGACTCAGCAAGAGAACTTTCTTCAATCCTGAGAACGGATCTTGTCGAGTATTGTGGGCCTTGACCCTTGACCCCGGCGGAGGCCAGTGTGTGATCCGGAGTAGCTGACCTCCATTTCAGGATCTGGAGTTGTGAGGGCCGCAACTCCTGCAGTAATGGATGAAGAATCCTGCCTTGAAACCGGCGGGAAAACCTGAGTCAAAAACCACAAGGTCTGGGCCCACCCAGAGTGTACACTATATTGAGGGTGGGACTAGGTTCCTTCATTACTGCTTCAGAGCTGGTGTGAAAATCCCTGACTGTGCCCCCATCCCGGATCCATAAGGTGCACAAGAAAAACACCAGGCGGGATTTCGGGATTCTTCCCAGAATGTTTCCAGTGCGATTGACTGGGAGACGCATGCAAAGTGGCTGACGGGCTCACGCAGATATAGGGAATAAACGCGCGCACAGCAAGATCCCGCAAACAGAAATGAGGTAAATGACCAGAGAGAATCATAGAACAGTGGAGCATGGGAGGAGGCCATTCAGCCCCTTGAGTCGGTACCGGCTGTTGCGAAGAACAATCCACTCTGAGTCCCACTCCTCCACTCTTTTCCCCCCCGTAGCCCTGCAGATTGACTGTTTTATTGATGTTGGTTGAGGGATAAATATTGGCCCCAGGACACTGGGGAGAAATCCCCCCCCCCCCAGCTCTTCTTCCAATAGTGGCCGTGGGATCTTTTACATCTACCTGAGAGGGCAGACGGGGGCCTTGGTTTGATGTCTCACTATCAAATGTTGACCGACATTGGACCCTTTTTTTGAACGTTCCACCACCTTATCGATATTCCTGTGCCGCAGCAGGGTGGGGGAGTTCTCCCCTGTCCCTGGGCGAATATGTATCCCTCGACCAACATCACCTGAAACAGATAAACTGGCCATTTATTACATTTGCTGTTTGTGGAGGCTTGCTGTGCACAAGGCGGCACAGTGGCGAGCACTACAGCCTCACAGCTCCAGGGATCCGGGTTCGATTCTGGGTACTGCCTGTGTGGAGTTTGCAAGTTCTCCCTGTGTCTGCGTGGGTTTTCTCCGGGTGCTCCGGTTTCCTCCCACAAGCCAAAAGACTTGCAGGTTGGTAGGTAAATTGGCCATTATAAATTGTCACTAGTATAGGTAGGTGGTAGGGAAATATAGGGACAGGTGGGGATGTTTGGTAGGAATATGGGATTAGTGTAGGATTAGTATAAATGGGTGGCTGATGGTCGGCACAGACTCGGTGGGCCGAAGGGCCTGTTTCAGTGCTGTATCTCTAATCTAATCTAATCTAAGTTGACTATTATGTTTCCTAATTACAGCAGGAACATTTCAGATATGTTTCATTGACTGTAAAGTATTTTAGGACATCCTGAGATGGTGCAGATTAACCCTTTGTGTGAAGAAGTGCTCTCTCACATCACCCAGAAAAGGCCTGACTCTTATTTTAACTTTACTCCCTTTGTTCTGCACTCCACCCCACCCACCAGAAGCAATCGTTTCTCTCTATCTGCCCTATCGAATCCCTTCAGCATTTTAAACATCTCGATTAGATCACCCCCTCAAACCTTCCCTTCCATTCCCTCCCACAGTGACCGGGGTCTCTGTGCACCCCCACAGTGGGAAGAAGTGAGGTGAACCACTTTGGCGGGCGGAATAGAAAAGCAGAATATTTATTTACATGGAGAGAGACTGCGGAATGCTGCAGCACAGAGAGATCCGGGTGTCCTCATATATATATCACACAAGGTTAGTGCGCAGGTACAGCAGGCAAATGGAATGCTGGCCTTTATTGCAACATCTCCAACAAGAGAGAATCGAACCATCTCCCCTTGACATTCAATGGCATTGCCATCGCTGAATGCCCCACTATCAACATCCTAGGGGTTACTATTGACCAGAAACTGAACTGGAGTAGCCGTATAAATACCGTGGCTACAAAAACAGGTCAGAGGCTAGAAATCCTGTGGTGAGTAACTCACCTCCTGACTCCCCAAAGCCTGTCCACCATCTACAAGGCACGAGTCAGGAGTGTGATGGAATACTCTCCACTTGCCTGGATGGGTGCAGCTCCAACAACACTCAAGAAGCTCGACACCATCCAGGACAAAGCAGCTCACTTGATTGACACCTCATCCATAAACATTTACTCCCTCCACCATCGACGCACAGTGGCAGCAGTGTGTACCATCTACAAGATGCACTGCAGCAACGCACCAAGGCTCCTTAGACAGCACCTTACAAACACGCGACCTCTACCAACTAGAAGGACGAGGGCAGCAGACGCATGGGGACACCACCTCCTGCAAGCCACACACCATCTTGACTTGGAACTATATCGGCCGTTCCTTCACTGTCACTGGGTCAAAATCCTGGGACTCCCTTCCTAACAGCACTGTGGGTCTACCTACCCCACGTGGACTGCAGCGCTTCAAGAAGGCAGCTCACCACCACCTTCTCGAGGGCAATTAGGGATGGGAAATAAATGCTGTCCGAGCCAATGACGCCCACATTCCAGGAACGAAGAAGAAAAAAATATTGCAAGGGGGATGGAGTATAAAACCTACAACTGTACACGGTGTTGGTGAGACCGCACCTAGAGTACTGCGTACAGTTTTAGTCTCCTAACCTAGGGAGGGATATATCTGCAGTGGAAGCAGTTCAGAGAAGGTTCACTCGGCTGATTCCTGGGATGAAGGGATTGTCTTATGAGGAAAGGTTGAGCAGGTTGGGTCTATACTTATTGGAGTTTAGAAGAATGAGAGGTGATCTTATTGAAACATGTAAGATTCTGAGGGGCTTTGACAGGGTAGATGCTGAGAGGGTCTTTCCCCTCATGAGGGAATCTAGAACTGGGGGCACAGTTTCAGAATGAAGGGGTCTCCCATTTAAGATGGAGATGAGGAGGAATTTCTTCTCTCTGAGGGTTGTTAATCTTTGGAATTCTCTTCCCCAGAGAGCAGTGGAGGCTGGGTCATTGAATATATTCAAGGCTGAGTTAGACAGATTTTTGGTGGACAAATGAGTTTATGGAGGGCAGACAGGAAAGTGGAATTGAGGCCTCAATCAGATCAGCCATGATCTTATTAAATGGCAGAGCAGGATCGAGGGGCCGAATGGCCTATTCCTGCTCCTATTTCTTATGTCCTTATGTGTCAATCCCTCTAGTCTTTGCTGCCTAACCATATTGACTCTATCGTAGCCGCTCTGTTTTTCTGTAGTCCGGTCCTGCCTCCAGCAAGCATTCCCGTCTTCTCCGATTATCACCACCACTCCTCCTTCTCCTTTCTTACCCATTCTGTCCGTCCTAAAACATAAAGTATCATAACTTTTTTGACACCGGTTTTGCTGAAGCAGGGAAAGCTAAGAGGAGATTTAATAGAGGTATTCAAAATTATGAAGGGTTTTGATAGAGTAACTAAGGAGAAACTGTTTCCAGTGGCAGGAAAGCGGGTAGCCAGAGGGACACAGATTTAAGATAATCGGCAAAAGAACCAGAGGGGGAGATCGGAATTTTTTTAATGCAGCAAGTTGTTGTGATCTGGAATGTGTTGCCTGAAAGGGCGGTGGAAGCAGATTCAATAGTAACTTTCAAAAGGGGAGTTGGGTAAATACTTGAAAGGGAACAAATGTACAGGGCTATGGGGAAGGAGTAGGGGGGAGTGGGACTAATTGGAGAGCTCTTTCAAAGAGCCAGCACAGGCAGGATGAGTCGAATGGCCTCCTTTTATGCTGTATCATTCTACGATCTCACTTTATGCCCTGTTAGTTGCAATTGTTCCTGTATGCTTCAGCTCAAAAGTGTTGTTCCCACCAAGTTACTGGAAGTGTGAGACGATAATGGGGCATCTGTTACCACGGTGAATGACAAGCCAACAGTCTACCTCCTTTAACCAATGAGATTGAAGAATTGAAAAATAGAGCAAGGCTGGAGAAGGAAATTGAGTGAATCAGGTGCGGAAAGAGAGAGGGAAAGAAAGACTGGATTGAGAGAGAAAAGAGACGGGAAGGAAAAGTTAATTAAAAAAAAAGACATTTTAAAAACCTCCAACAACAATTCAAAACCTGAAGGAATGACTCTCTGCACTTTTAATTGTTCATTTTCTGGGTCGGAGAGGTGACTGGCAGATTGACAATAAACGTGTCGTTAAAAGGGTTACTTATGCTGTTCAGTACCAGCCCTAACTTTTTTTTGGCAGTGAATTAATGCGCAAATGCAACAACTTCTGAACTGGCAAGGATGTTGAGGGCGGGTTGCCGTTTCTGTGAGGCTGACGGTGGGGCAACGCAAATCGCCCAGCAACTCCCAGCGGTTTGCAATTTGGAGGGATTTCTCGCCCTCGCCAGGAGTTGCCGGACAATTTGCACGTCAGTGAGTTCTGGGCCCTAATCTTTTATTTGCCACTCCTGCCCAGTTTGTAGCCAGGTTTCTGAGCTGGGCACCGAAGAAGGCAGGCACAGGGAAGAGGAGCTGAGAATTGACGGTTGGGTTGCTATTTCTCGAGTGATGAATTTTTAATAGCGCATGAAGTCAGGCTCTGAAAGGGAGAGGGGAGAAAAATGTGCCTGCAGTGAGATCTGATGGACTGGAATTCCAGTACTGCATCCGAGGGGAGACGGAGAATGTGTGCCTACAGCTTTCCTCTGTACCTCCTTTGGCACCCTCCGAAGGGCTGATCGAGGCACCCGTCACTGCCTCCTTACAAGCAGCAACCCCAACTCTCCCAGCCGAGACACTCGCCCACCTTCCTGCCCAGCTTGCCCGCTGGGGGCCAATCTCGCCAGCCTCCTTCCTGCCTCCCTCATTCCTCATGGACTCTGGCAGCCAGTGGATCAGGCATCACTGTCCCTCCAAGCATCTTCCTCCAGAATGTCCGCTCGCCTGTGAGCCCAGCCCTTGCCATCCAGCACCCTATGGCGGACAATTGTATCGACATCGTAGCCTTAATGGAAAGCTAGCTCTCTGGTGATGACATGTTCACCATTACTGAAACTCCCCTGCCTGGCTACAGCTTCCACTATTTGCCTCGCCCAACCCACCAGAGTGGCGATGTAACCCATATCACCAAATCATCCCAAACTAATCTCTGCTTTCTCCCTATATCCCTGTATCAGTCCCAAACTAATCCCACTGCCCCGCTCTCTCCCCATAGCCCTCGATTAGTCCAAAACTTAAAATATTGATCCAATTTTTCCTGAAAAGGTGCAATGATCTCTCCCTCCCCCTCCCTCCCCCCCCATTCCCTGTGGCGATGTATACACTAAGTATTTCATCTGATGTTTGTTCCACCTCTGACATGAAAACAAAATCCTAATTGGCTCTTATTTTCCATCAGCCTTCACTGTCACCTGGTAAAGCTTTTACAAACTGGTTTCCAAATCCGTCTAGTAGTTTGCACATCAGCCAGTCCCACCCACCAACCAGCCATTGCTGCCCAACCATGTAATAGCTGACTAACTGAGCAATGCCACAGGAGGTTCAGTAGCCAGTAGGAAAACCTCTTGAATCTGGTGTTGGCACTTGCACCTTTTATTGGCTTAAATATATTAATAAACCTGTTGCACCTTTTAGAAAAAGGATCGACAAAAGAAAGAGCTGTCTTGGGTTTACAAGCAGCCACCAGTTAAGCTGGATTCAAATTTCCCTCACTAATATCAATTAGACTCTAACTGACCACAAAGTTCCTCTACTTTCCTCTGTGACAGTAATTAACCTCTAATTGACTCAAGGATGTTCTTGAATTTCCTTCGTAGCAGCAATTGACCTCTAATTGTCCTCAAAGGTGTCTGTTGCAACCTCAGCGACAGCAATTGACCTCTAATTGTCCTCAAAGGTGTCTGTTGCAACCTCAGCGACAGCAATTGACCTCTAATTGTCCTCAAAGGTGTCCGTTGCAACCTCAGCGACAGCAATTGACCTCTAATTGTCCTCAAAGGTGTCCGTTGCAACCTCAGCGACAGCAATTGACCTCTAATTGTCCTCAACATTTTTCTTGGCTTTCATCAGAAACAGCAGGTTAGCTTTTTTAACTGATGATAGAATGTTACAAGGTACAAATGGCAATGTTGTAACTAAACTATTTTCTGTTTTGTGTCTTTCCTCCCCCACCCCCCCCCCCCAAACTTCTGGCACGTCCCCAAAGCAGCAGCGGCCCTTGAAGCAGTCCCTGAGTGGCTCGCTGTGCCGGGAGTCTCACTGGAAATGCCTTGTCCTGACCCTCCTGATGTACGGCTGTTTTGGCGTGGTGACCTGGTGCCACCTGTCCAAGGTGACCAGACTGGCCTTCAACAAGCCCTACGGCAGCGAGTCGATGATCTACCATGAGAGCCCCTGCTCCAGCGGCTACGTTTACATCCCCCTGGCCTTCCTCATGATGCTGTACGTGGTCTATCTGGTGGAGTGCTGGCACTGCTACACCCAGAACAAGATGCAGCACAAAGTGGATGTCAACAGCGTGTACGAGCGGATCCAGAGGCTCCAGCAGGCCACTCCGTGCATCTGGTGGAAGGCCATCAGCTACCACTACATCCGGAGGACCCGGCAGGTCACGCGCTACCGCAACGGGGATGCCTACACCACCACGCAGGTCTACCATGAGCGGGTCAACACCCACCTGGCCGAGTCGGAGTTCGACTACACCCGGCACGGGGTCAAGGACATCTCCAAGGAGCTGCTGGGCCTCAGCAACTACCCAGCCACCAAGCTCCGCTTCACCAAGTGCTTCAGCTTTGCCAACGCGGAGTCCGAGACGTCCTACCTGACCCAGCGGGCCAGGTTCTTCAGCGAGAATGAGGGCCTGGACGACTACATGGAGGCCCGGGAGGGGATGCACCTGAAAAATATCGACTTCAAAGAGCACATGGTGGCCTTCTCGGACCCCAAGAACCCACCATGGTATGTCTCCCGCTACATCTTCTGGACCGTCTCCTTGCTGGTGCTCTCGTGGCCCCTGCGGGTCTTGGCCGAGTATCGCACGGCCTACGTCCATTACCATGTGGAGAAGCTCTTCGGCCTGGACGAGGGGCTGCTGACCCCCGAGGAGGCCGGCGGTTACGGCCGTCGCATCTCCCGGGTCAACACCATCGACATGACCGAGCTGGAGTGGCACATCCGCTCCAACCAGCAGCTGGTGCCCAGCTACTCGGAGGCCATGCTGATGGAGGCCTCCTTGTCCGGCGCCCCCTCCACTGCCGCCTACCTACAGCGGTGCCAGCTCTGCCGGCGGACGGTCAGCAGCTCCTCGCTGCCCTCCCGCGAGCCCGCCGCCCGTCTCCCCTTCAGCCGCAGCCGCTTCTCGCTGGGCCGGCTCCAGGGCTCGGGCCGGGCCTACCTCTTCCGCAGCCTGAGCGGGCGGGTCAGCGACAGCGGGGGTCGAGTCTCGGTTGAGGAGCCCCCCTCCTACCAGGATGCCATCTACTTCCCGCGCCTCATTGTGCACGCGGGCGATGGTTGCCAAGGGCATTCGCCCCGGCAACCGGACGGGGCGGGGCCGGATACCCTGCTGTGAACTTTCACCTCACCGGGTGACCATTGAGCCGCCCCCTCCCCCAACCACCACCACGTCGGCCCACCCACACCTTTCTTCCCCCCCCCCAACCACCGGTTTGGCACTCATTTGAGTCTCAACAGGACACAATCAAGGAGAAAACTCACCAATAAAAAGGGAGTGACGGGTCTCCCAGGGCCACTCCCATCCACATCATTCACTCACTCCAACACGGTGATACACAACCATTCGATCGAGGATCACGGCCAGACAGAGGACTCAGCGCGAGGCAGGGGAGTGGGTGGAAATGCTCCTGAATGTCAGTCACACAATTCCAGCCTCACTTGCCACCAACCGCGCAGGAAGGTTATACTGGGCCTTGGAGGGGGTGCAGTGCAGAGTCACCAGAATGATACCGGGGCTGAAAGGGTTAAATTCCGAGGACAGGTTGCACAGACTGGGCTTGTATTCCCTCGAGTGTAGCAGATTAAGGGGGTGATTCTAATCGAGGGGTTTAAGATGATTAAAGGATTCGATAGGGTCGATAGAGAGAAACTATTTCCTCTGGTGGTGGTGGGGGGGGGGGGGGGGGAGTCCAGAACAAGGGGGCAGAACCTTAAACGTAGAGCCCGGGCCGTTCAGGGGTGATGTCAGGAAGCGCTTCTTCACACAAAGGGGAGTGGGAATCTGGAACTCTGTCCCACAAAAGGCTGTCGAGACTGGGGGAATCAATCGAAAATGTCAAACATGAGATTGATAGATTTTTGTTGATTAAAGGGTTTAAAGCATTACAGAACCAAAGTGGGTAGATGGGGCAGAGTAGACCGTTAGATACAAGTAAAGCTCCCATTTTTCTTCCCCCTCTTGGGTGACCTTTTATTCCCCAGGCCCCCTTTTGTGTGTTTTTTTGAAACAAATAACTTTATTAAAAACAGATAAGTAAAACAAAACTCAAATTAAAACAGCACTGTCTGCGTCGACGATGCACTCCAGTCCCTGCGGTGCCCGCCGGTCGCGGAAGGCCTCAAGCGTACCGGCGGACACCGCATGCTCCTTCTCCAGGGACACCCGGGCGCGAACGTAACCGCGGAAGAGGGGCAGGCAATCGGGGAGGACGGAACCCCCGATGGCCCGCAACCTGGACCTGTGAATTGCCACCTTGGCCAGGCCCAGGAGCAGACCGACGAGGAGATCCTCCTCCCGGCCCAAGCCCCTCCGCACCGGGTGCCCAAAGATCAGGAGCGTGGGACTGAAGTGCAGCCAGAATTTGAGGAGCAGCCCCTTCAGATACTCAAAGAGGGGCTGCAACCTCGCACACTCCGTATAAATGTGGAACACGGACTCGTCCAGGCCGCAGAAAGTACAGCTGGCCTGGGAGTCCATGAACCTACTTAAAAGCCTATTGCACGGGACTGCTCTGTGCAGCACCCTCCACCCCAGGTCCCCGACGTAAAGGGGGAAGACTCCCGCGTAGAGAGACCTCCATCGGGGTTTCCCCTCGCCGCCAGATGGCAACGCGGACCGCCAGGACGTGTCTGGCTGGCTGACGAGGGCGAGGAAGTGGAGAGTGTGCAGGAGCAGCCCGTACAGGAAACCCCTCCGCACCAATTGGAATGGCACGGAGGGCATTTCCGAGAGGCGGCTCGGGTTGTGCGGGACCGGCTCCCGAGGAGGGTTTCGGGGCCTGGGTCTGATGAGCAGTTCCGGCCGAGCGGGGGTCAGCTCCACCGGGATCGCTCCACACTCCCGAGGCCCCCTCGCCACCCGCACTGAGGGGCGTCCCGGGGGTTTCGGCTACTCCTCCGCCCGCCGGACCGTCCCTGGAGTCGGCCGCCCGGACAGCCGAGGTGCTCTCCTCCGCCGGCGGGGGAGAGCCCTGATTGGAGGCGACCATGTTCCAGACTCGGAATAGATCCCGGTAAAAGACAGGCAACTCCCTCAGAGGCGCGGCTAACGGACTCCACCGGGAGCTGCATGTCGTCTTGAAGGCAGTGACACTGGCGGAAAAAATACGTCGCCAGCGCACACCATCTGGGAGGACGCTCGACGTACAGGTATCTCTGCAGGGTCCGAAGGCGGAGAGTCACAGCCTGGGTGCGGACGCACACCAGCGACTGACCGCCCTCCTCAATCGGGAGACTCAGGACCGCGGCAGAGACCCAGTGTGTCCTCTTGCCCCAGAAGAAATGGATGAGCTTCTTCTGGATCTTGGTGGCAAATGAAGGGGGCGGGGCCACAGTGACCAACGGTACCTCAGCATCGAGGCCACCAGTTGGTTTATGACCAGCGCTCGGCCCCTGTAGGAAAGCACTCGGAGCAGTCCTGTCCAGCGCCCCAGCCGAGCGGTGACTTTCGCCTCCAACTCCTGCCAGTTTGCCTCCCCAGGCTTCCTCAGCAGGCCTAAGGTGAACTCCCAGATAGAGGAGGTGCGTGGTGCTCCTCGCAAAAGGTGTCATCTCCTCCGGCAGGGAGTCCACCCTCCACTGATCCACCAGGAGTCTGGAGCATTTCTCCCAATTGATCCTCGTGGAGGACGCGGCAGAAAAGGTCTGCTGGCAGTCGCGCGTCCTCCGCAAGTCAATGGAATCTGTGACCGCGAGGAGCATGTCATTGGCGTAAGCCGAGAGGACGACCCGCATGGCCGGCTCACTCAGAGCCAATCCCGTCAACCTCCTGTGAAGCAGGCACAGGAAGGGCTCCACGCAGATGGTATACAATTGGCCGAACATGGGGCATCCCTGACGCACTCCTCTCCCAGAGTGAAGGGGCGCCATCAAGGACCTGTTAATTTTGACTAGACACTCTGCGGTGGCATATAAAAGCTGGACCCAAGCCACAAAATATGGTCCGAGTCTGAACGCACACAGAGTCCCGAAAAGATATAACCCTGTTGGACGCCTTCTCCTGATTGAGGGAGAGATAGTCGACCGACAGACCAGTCCTCTGGGAAAGATGGATCAGGTCCTGGACCAGGTGGATGTTGTCCTGGATGGACTAGCCCGGGACCGTGTAGGACTGGTCGGGGTGGATCATGTGGGCCAGCACGGAGCCCAGGCGGGTAGACATAGCCTGGGCAAAGGTCTTATAATCCGTGCTGAGGAGGGAGACCGGACGCCAGTTCTCAAGCAAGTGGAGATCGCCCCTCTTCGGCAGCAGGACAATGACCGTCCTGCACCACGAGAGGGGCGTCACCCCGGTTTCCAGGCTTTCCCCCAAGACCTGCGCATAATCGTCCCCCAGAACGCCCTGAGGAACTTCACGGTCAGCCTGTCCAGCCCCGGGGATTTACCCCTCGAGAGCTGGTGGAGGGTTCCAGTCAGCTCCGCCAACGTGACCAGAGCTTCCAATTCTTCAGCACTCTCCAAGTGACCTTCAGCAGGTCCTCCCACAAAATGTTGCGCCCGTCCTCGCTGGAAGGATCTGGAGAGAACAACGTGCCATAGTTGGTAGGGACTAAAAGGCTCATTCCCTCCAGACCCGTGACGGAGGATCCCTCATCAGCCAGCAGCTTGACGGGCTGCTTAGGGACTGCCCCGCTATATTTCCAGCGAGTAGAAGGGTGAGGCGCAGTCCAAATCTTCCAGGATCTGGATCCGCGACCTCACTCACGCGCCTCGGGACCCTACAAGCTGCAGGTCCCTCAGCGCGCCCTTCTTCACTTTGTACGCCTGCCACAGGGCCGGGTCTGCGACGGCATGACCGAGGCGGGACTCCAAGTTGAGCACCTCCCTCTCTAGGCTTCCTGCCTCTTGGTTGACCCCTTCGCGTACTCCTGACAGAAGACACGAATGTGAGTCTTGCCCACATCCCACCACATCTCAAGGAGGGGAAGGCCCCCTGCTTCTTCTCCAGTCGGCCCATAATTGACGGAACGAGTCCCGGAATCGCTTGCCCTCCTGTAGCCAATTGTTAAAGTGCCAGTATGTGGACCCCGCCCACGTGCAGAGCAGAGTGGACTCCGCCCACACCAGGTGGTGGTCTGAGCACGGCACCAGCCATGTGGAGGGCGCCGAGACGCGGGAGACGTACGCCTGTGAAAAGTAGAGGTGGTCGATTTGGGACCCTCCTCCTCCAGACCTCCATGTGAAGGCGCTGGAGATTCTGCCAGAAGTCTACCAAGTTGAGGGAGCTGATCAGTTCCCTCAACATCTCCACCGACGCTTGGCCATGCTGGGGACTGGAGCGATCCCCCACCTCGAGGGTGCAGTTAAAATCCGCCCCGAGGATGATGCACTCGCCGCTATCGATGGAGCTCAAGAGAGCGGACACTTCTTCAAAGAAGCGCACTTGCAACGCGCCGGGCCTGGGTGCGTACACGTTCACAAAGTGGAGCGGCACACTACCCAGGTGAACGGCGAGGTGGAGCAAGCGGCCCGGCACTAGCTCCTTGACCCCCAAGATCTCCGGCTGAAAAGTCGGGGCCAACAAGATAGCCACCCCACTAGAAATAGGGGTGAGGTGACTCATGTAGACCCCACCCTGCCACTCCAGGAGCCAGGTGGCTTCGTCTCCCGGAACGGTGTGGGTTTCCTGCAGAAAGCTCACCGCGTATCTCCCTTCCCTAAGGACTGAGAGATTGTGAAATCTGCGGTGAGACCCCCTGCTGCCGTTGATGTTGAGGCTGGCTATGGTTATCTTCATGTCAAAGGTACTTAAAACGCTCACTGTGAGGAGGGAGTGGAAGTGCACCTGGCCTTCCACTCCCCCAGCAACCCATTGAGGAACACATTAAAACGGTGCCTCTCAACCAGTTTCACGCCCGCGCCCTTGCCCGCTTTCTTGATGGCGGCACGGACGGACTGGATGATCAGCGCTGGATTCGACCAATGGCCGAGGGCCAGCTGAACTTTATTGCGGCAACTCCTGCAAGCCATGAGGAAATCCCGGAGTTCCACCATGGGGATGAGAGGAGATTCAGTGGGAGGCACGAGGGACTCCACCACCTCACTGGCGATGGAATCAAGGTCATCCTCCGTGCCCCACACCGAATCCCTATCCTCCTCCGGGTCGTCACCACCAGCGGCCAACACATCCACCACACACTGTGGGGCGGACGCCCCGGCCGCGCCAGCGGGTCCCGCCTCCGTCACGATCCCACCCCCAGGATTGATGGCGGAGGAGTCATCTCTGGGTTCTAAGATGGAATTGGAGCCTGTGGGCGCCAGCGGTTCAGGACCCCCCTCCACCTCCGTCCCCAGGCCAATGAGTGGTCCAGGGGAGACAGATGTTCCGGACTCCGGGAAACCAGCCGGAGCCGAGACTGGAGGCGGAGAGAGGAGGCCATCTCCCACTCCGCCAGCACCCACAGACCCAGCAGATGGGGCAGAATTTTCAATTATCACCGGGTTGGGTGTGTCCTGGTTGGTGGTGGATTTTGGCTGGGAGGGCCGACCCTTTGGGGCCTCGCCCTCCCCTCCACTCAGGGCACCCAACCCAGTGGCAGAATGGAAGGAGTCCCCAGGCTCCCCCACCACAAGCAGGGCTCCACTTACTATTTCAGGAAGGGCCTCATGTACAGGGGCCTCCCCCTCCCCTCTATCCTGAGGAATAGGGAGCTCCTGACCAGACTTTGAAGCCTTGATGGTGTTGGTGGTAGGGGAAACCTGGGGACCTGAACAAGGAGACAGCTCCCCCCCAACAGATGGGCCCTGCACATCAGGGCCTTGTGTTACCTCTGTGGAGGGGTGCCTTCTCCTCTTTTTCCCGGTTGGGCGCGGAGGCTCAGAGACCTCCATGTCATCAGAGGCCTCCACCTCCACACTCTTTTTTTTTTTTAGTCACCCTGGGCCTGAGCCCAGCCCTGAGACAGGTGGATTCCATGGGAACGGGCCTTGGGCTGAGCTCAGGCTCGGGTTGTGTCACAGTGTCCAGGGGACGCGCCTCTCGCTGTTTATTTTTGTTCCACGCCTTCCTTCCACCTGGATGGCACTCTGCTCCCCGCCGGAGGCTGTGAAAACCACAGCCTCCGAACTGACTGAGCGGTGTCTGTACGATGTGTTGGGGGAGCAGGAGGAGGTGCAGTGGCGTCAACCTGGGCTGCCGAGGTGGAGTTGGCGGCTGGGAGGTTGGGGCAGTTTTTAACGAACGTGCCCCACCCCCTTGCAGACGTGGCACCGCGCCCCGTCCGAGGTCCAGAAGACGCGATAGGCCGTCCCCTGGAACTCCACATTAAATAGGTCCTCTGAGACCTCCTCCTGCGCCAGCTGCATAAATAACTGGCGGCGGAAGGAGTAGACATGTTGGAGGCTGTGGTCCCGAAGACCAAGCAGGACTGGTGTGATCCCCGACCTCTCCTCCCCCAGATGGTGCAGGTGGGGGAGGAGGAGCTCACTGGGAATGAAGGGTGGGACGTTTGATAGCATTATCCGCTGCGCAGTGGCCCCCAGAGGGTCCACTGGCAAGAAAGTCCCACCCACAGTGATCCCTTTACTCAGGGCCAGGGACACCGCCCGCTTGGTCTTCAAAAAGAACACAGCCTTCCCGTACATCTTTGAGGCCGCAACAATGGCTGAGGGGCCGACAACCTTGGCCATTGCCTTTACGCAGGCCTCAATAGACATGTTGGGGTGGGGTTAGCTCTTCACCCCGAAGCTGGATGTTATCAATTTAAAAGGTGACGGGGCCACGTGGGCAGCCACAGAGGCTGCAGCTGCATAGGTAGTAGAGGGCCCCGCCACTGGTGATGAAGGGCTTGCCATGGGTCTAAGAGCTAAACCCACCCCAAATTGTGGGCTTGCACACTGAATATCAAAAGATTCACAAATAATATTGAATATGTATTAAAAAAAAACACAAACAAACAAACAACAGGTTAGTGGAGAGGCTGAAGGAATAGAGGAGAGGTAAAGGCAGGCTGTAAGGGATGACTTGCTTTCTGGAGGTGGTGTTCACAGTACACTTAAAACAGTCTTTGCACTTGGTCTTCCGGTCTTCTGGTTGGGGGAGGCGTCTTCACCTGGGTCAGCTGAAGCTGCCCAGGCACTATCTATCCCCTTCCATCTCTTTAGCCAGGCAGCTTCAGTTGACCCAGGCTGGGAAATTGGGGTGGGGAGGGAGCTTTCCTGTGTGCTTGTTGCAGCAGCACAGATTCCTGCTGAATTGGCAGCCCCACCCCTTGTTGTTCTGGCCACTCATTCCTCCCCCAACAGTCCAAAGTAAATTACTGGTGTTCAGCACCCACCTCCAGACAAAGCCTTGTTTCCAAAAAATGTCTCTTTCTTCTCTTTAATGGAGACTGTTGTTGGAGTTTTCCTCTACTTGTTTGTAGCTGCTCTCCCTTGCTCAGTGCAGCTCCTCTCTCCACCTCTGCAACCTCCAACTGCCACCAACACTCTCAGCTGAGGCTTGTTGCTGCAATCAGCAGTCAACACTCCAATTAGACAGCAGCCAACCTTGTTTTTTTTTAAGGTGACCTTTATACCCCAGGCCCCTTTTATATTTTCATGTTGAGGGGGCCTTTATTCCTCAGGCCCCCTTTATATACATATTTACATTTAAAAAAAAAAATAACTTTATTTAAGACCAGATAAATCAACAAAAACTCAAATTAAAATGCCATTTTCGGCGTCAATGATGCACTCCAGTCCCTGCGGTGCCCACCGGTCGCGGAAGGCCTCAAGCGTATCGGCGGACACCGCATGCTCCTTCTCCAGGGACACCCGGGCGCGAACGTAACCGCGGAAGAGGGGCAGGCAAATCGGGGAGGACGGAACCACCGACGGCCCGCAACCTGGGCCTGTGAATTGCCACCTTGGCCAGGCCCAGGAGCAGACCAACGAGGAGATCCTCCCCCCGGCCCAAGCCCCTCCGCACCGGGTGCCCAAAGATCAGGAGCGTGGGACTGAAGTGCAGCCAGAATTTGAGGAGCAGCCCCTTCAGATACTCAAATAGGGGCTGCAACCTCGCACACTCCGTATAAATGTGGAACACGGACTCGTCCAGGCCGCAGAAAGTACAGGCGGCTTGGGAGTCCGTGAACCTACTTAAAAGTCTATTGCACGGGACTGCTCTGTGCAGCACCCTCCATCCCAGGACCCCGATGTAAAGGGGGAAGACTCCCGCGTAGAGAGACCTCCATCGGGGTTTCCCCTCGCTGCCAGATGGCAACGCGGACTGCCAGGGCGTGTCCGGCCGGCTGACGAGGGCGAGGAAGTGGAGTGTGTGCAGGAGCAGCTCGTACAGGAAACCCCTCCGCACCGATTGGTGACTTTCGCCTCCAACTCCTGCCAGTTTGCCGGCCAGGCTTCCTCAGCGGGGCTAAGGTGGACTCCCAGATAGAGGAGGTGCGTGGTGCTCCACGCAAAAGGTGTCATCTCCTCCGGCAGGGAGTCCACCCGCCACTGACCAAACAGGAGTCCGGAACATTTCTCCCAATTGATCCTCGCGGAGGACGCGGCAGAAAAGGTCGGCTGGCAGTCGCGCGTCCTCCACAAGTCAACGGGAACTGTGATTGCGAGGAGCACGTCGTCGGCGCAAGCCGAGATGACGACCCGCATGGCCGGCTCGCGCAGAGCCAATCCCGTCAACCTCCTGCGAAGCAGGCACAGGAAGGTCTCCACGCAGATGGTATACAATTGGCCGGACATGGGGCATCCCTGACGCACTCCTCTCCCAAAGCGAAGGGGCGCCGTCAAGGACCCGTTAACTTAGACTAGACACTCTGCGGCGGCGTATAAAAGTCGGACCCGGGCCACAAAATGCGGCCCGAGTCCGAAAGCGCGCAGTGTCCCGAAAAGGTAATCGTGATCCACCCTGTCGAATGCCTTCTCCTGATCAAGGGAGAGAAAGGCGACCGACTGACCAGTCCTCTGGGAAAGATGGATCAGGTCCCAGACCAGGTGGATGTTGTCCTGGATGGACCGGCCCGGGACCGTGTGGGACTGGTCGGGGTGGATCATGTGGGCCAGCACGGAGCCCAGGCGGGTAGACATAGCCCGGGCAAAGATCTTATAATCCGTGCTGAGGAGGGAGACCGGACGCCAGTTTTTAAGCAGGCGGAGATCGCCCCTCTTCGGCAGCAGGACGATGACCGCCCTGCGCCACGAGAGGGGCATCTCCCCGGTCGCCAGGCTTTCCCCCAGGACCCGCGCGTAATCGTCCCCCAGGACGTCCCAGAACGCCCTGAGGAACTCCACGGTCAACCCATCCAGCCCTGGGGATTTGCCCCTTGAGAGCTGGTGGAGGGCGCCGGTCAGCTCCGCCAACGTGAGCGGAGCCTCCAATCCTTCGGCGCCCTCCGGGCTGACCTGCGGCAGGTCCCCCCACAAAACTCTGCGCGCATCCTCGCTGGACGGATCCGGAGAGAACAACGCACTGTAATAAGTACGGACCAGGAGGCCCATTCCCTCCGGATCCGTGATGGAGGATCCGTCGTCGGCCAGCAGCTCAATGAGCTGCTTACGGACCCCCCGCCATTTTTCCAGCGAGTGGAAGAAGGGTGAGGCGCGGTCCAAATCTTCCAGGATCTGGATCCGCGACCTCACGTACACGCCTCGGGCCCCTATGAGTTGCAGGTCCCTTAGTGCGCCCTTCTTCTCTTTGTACGCCTGCCACAGGGCCGGGTCCACGACGGCATGACCGAGGCGGGACTCCATGTCGAGCACCTCCCTCTCAAGGCGCCCGATCTCGGCTTCCCGCCTCTTGGTCAACCCCTTCGCGTACTCCTGACAGAAGACGCGGATGTGAGTCTTGCCCACATCCCACCATAGCCTCAAGGAGGGGAAGCCCCCCTGCTTCCTTCTCAAGTCGGCCCAGAATCAACAGAACGAGTCCCGAAATCGCTCGTCCTCCAGCAGCTGGTTGTTAAAGTGCCAGTACGCGGACCCCGCCTCTGTGCGGAGCGGAGTGAACTCCGCCCACACCAAGTGGTGGTCCGAGCACGGCACCAGCCGCATGGAGGCCGCCGAGACGCGGGAGGCGTACGCCTGCGAAATGTAGAGGCGGTCGATTTGCGACCCCCCTCCTCCAGACCTCCACGTGAAGGCGCTGGAGTCGGGATGGAGATTCCGCGAGACGTTCACCAAGTTAAGGGAGCTGATCAGTCCCCTCAACTTCTCCACCGACGCTTGGCCATGCTGGGGACCGGAGCGATCCCCCACCTTGAGGGTGCAGTTAAAATCCCCCCCGAGGATGATTCACTCGCCGCTATCGATGGAGCTCAAGAGAGCGGACACTTCTTCAAAGAAGCGCGCTTGCAACGCGCCAGGTCTGGGCGTGTACACGTTCACAAAGTGGAGCGGCACGCTACCCAGGCGAACGGCGAGGTGGAGCAAGCGGCCCGGCACTAGCTCCTTGACCCCCAAGATCTCCGGCTGAAAAGTCGGGGCCAACAAGATAGCCACCCCACTAGAAATAGGGGTGAGGTGACTCATGTAGACCCCACCCTGCCACTCCAGGAGCCAGGTGGCTTCGTCTCCCGGAACGGTGTGTGTTTCCTGCAGAAAGCTCACCGCGTATCTCCCTTCCCTGAGGACTGAGAGATTGTGAAATCTGCGGTGAGACCGCCTGCTGCCTTTGATGTTGAGGCTGGCTATGGTTATCTTCATGTCAAAGGTACTTAAAACCCGTCACCAACAGCTCACTGTGAGGAGGGAGTGGAAGTGCGCCTGGCCTTCCACTCCCCCAGCAACCCATTGAGGAACACATTAAAACGGCGCCTCTCAACCAGTTTCACGCCCGCGCGCTTGCCCGTTATCTTCAGGGCGGCACGGATGGACTGGATGATCAGCGCCAGATTCGACCAGCGGTCGAGGGCCAGCTGAACTTTATTGTGGCAGGCCCTGCAAACCGCAAGGAAATCCCGGAGTTCCGCCGTGGGGATGAGAGGAGATTCGATGGGAGGCACGAGGGACTCCACCACCTCACTGGCGATGGAATCAAGATCATCCTCCGTGCCCCCCACCGAATCCCCATCCTCCTACGGGTGGTCACCGCCAGCGGCCGACACACCCACCGCACACTGTGGGGCGGACGTCCCGGCCGCGCAAGCTGGTCCTGCCTCCGTCGCGATCCCACCCCCGTCGCGATCCCACCCCCAGGATCGATGGCGGAGGAGTCCTCTCTGGGTTCTATTGTGAAACTGGAGCCTGTAGGCACCAGCGGTTCAGGACCCCCCTCCACCTCCGTCCCCAGGCCAATGAGTGGTCCAGGGGAGACAGAAGTTCCTGACTCCGGAAAACCAGCCGGTGCCGAGACTGGAGGCGAAGAGAGGAGGCCATCTCCCGCTCCGTCAGCACCCACAGGCCCAGCAGATGGTGCAGCATTCTCGGTTATAACCGGGTCGGGTGTCTCTAGGTTGGTGGTGGACTCCGGCTGGGAGGGCCGACCCTCTGGGGCCTCGCCCTCCCCTTCACTCGGGGCACCCGACCCAGTAGCAGTGGCAGAATGGGCGGAGTCCCCAGGCTCCCCCACCACAAGCAGGGCCCCACTTACTCCTTCAGGAGGGGACTCGTGTACCGGGGCCTTCCCCTCCCCTCCATCCTGAGGAATAGGGAGCTCCTGCCTGGACTTTGTAGCCTTGGTGGTAGCGGTAGGGGAAACCTGGGGATCCGAGACAGGAGACAGCTCCCCTCCAACAGATGGGTCCTGCGCCTCAGGGCCCCTCATTACCTCTGTGGAGGGGTGCCTTCTCCTCTTTTTCCCACCAGGGTGCAGAGGCTCAGAGACCTCCATATCATCAGAGGCCTCCACCTCCACACTCTCTTTTTTATTCACCCTGGGCCTGAGCCCAGCCTTGGGGCAAGTTGACTTCCCGAGATCGGGCTTTGTGCTGAGCTCAGACTCGGGTAGTGTCACGGTGTCCAGGGGACACGCCTCTCTATGTTTATTTCTCCTCCGCGCCTTCCTTCCACTGGGACGGTCACCCCTCTCCCTGCCGGAGGCCGTGAAAAACACAGCCTCCGGTACCGACTGAATGGTATCTGGTGGTGGTGTAGGGGGGGTGGGAGGAGGTGCAGCGTCGCCACCCTGGGCCACCGAGTTGGAGTTGGCAGCCGGGAGGTTGGGGCAGTTCTTACGAACATGCCCCACCCCCTTACAGACATGGCACCGCACCCCGTCCAAGGTCCAGAAGACGCGGTAGGCCGTCCCCTGGAATTCTACATTAAAGTGGCCCTCTGTAACCTCCTCCCGCGCCAGCTGCATGAATAACTGGCGGCGGAAGGAGTACACGTGTCGGAGGCTGTTCTCCCGAAGACCGAGCGGGACTGGGGTAAGCCCCGTCTTTACCTCCCCCAGATGGTGCAGGTGGGGAAGGAGGAGCTCACCAGGAATGAAGGGCGGGACATTGGATAGAATGAGCCTTTGTGCAGTGGCCTCCAGGGGGTCCACTGGCAGAAACGTCCCGCCCACGGTGAGCCCCTTGCTCAGAGCCAGGGACACTGCCCGCTCAGTCCTCAGGAATAACACTGCCTTCCCATACATTTTAGAGGCTGCAACAATGGCCGAAGGGCCGACAACCTCGGCCATTGCTTTCACGCATGCCTCGATAGTCATGTTCGGGTGGACGTAGCTCTTGACTCCATGCTTCGATGTTAATAAAGCAAACGGTGACGGGGCAACAGGTGCAGCTGCAGCAGCCGCAGCAGCATATGAACGGGAAGGCCCCGCCTCCGGCGAAGAGGGGCTTGCCATGGGGTCGCAGAGCTACGCCCACCCCCAAGAAACAAAGCACACGACAGTTTTCTTTAACACAAACAATATGATGGGGGAGGTGGGGATGGGAGTAGAGGAGGATAGGGTTGAAAAGGACAAGGAGAGGAGAGGATAGGTGGCCGAGTGATGGAAGAGAGAGAACAGCTGTGAGGATGTTACAGTTCACTTGGTGGTTGGAGCACCTTCCTGCAGAGTCTATAATTCAATCTTCCAGTTAGGGGGAGGGCTCTTCGCCCGGGTCGGCTAGAGCCGCCCGGTTCTCTCCCTTTTCTGTTGTTGCATAAAGATAGTCTTCAGCCGGGCAGCTCCAGTCGTCCCGAGCCACACAGTTGGGGGTGGGGAGGGAGCCCCTTCTGTGCAGGATGGCAGATAAACACAAGACCAAATACAAGGGCTCCCTATAGAATTTGGCAGCCCCACCCCTGGATCTTCCGGTGCCTCCTCCCTCCCCCAACAGTCCAAACAACCAACAGTTCTCTGGTGCTCCAACACCCACCTCTCCAAAATGACTTGCAGGTCTTCTTAATCCTTGAGAAAGTGCAACAGTTCCTCAGTAAATGCAGCTGTCTCCACTCTATAGTCACCTCTTTGCAGTTATTCCACTCTCCTCTCTCCAGTTGCTGCAGTCTCCACTCTGCAGTTGGTGCAGCTGCTCCCCCTGATTGCTGGCAGGAAGTGCTCCAAATTGCCCAGCCAATCCCAGTTTTTTTTTTTTTGGGATGTTATTCAGTCCATTGTGCAGTTTTACTTGGAGCTGGTGTACTTGGTGACCGCCTTTGTCCCTTCCGACACGGCGTGCTTGGCCAGCTCCCCGGGCAGCAGCAGGCGCACGGCGGTCTGGATCTCCCGGGAGCTGATGGTGCTGCGTTTGTTGTAACGGGCCAGACGGGAAGCCTCACCCGCGATGCGCTCGAAAATATCGTTCACAAATGAGTTCATGATGCTCATGGCCTTGGAGGAGATGCCGGTGTCGGGATGAACCTGCTTCATCACTTTGTAGATGTAGATGGAGTAACTCTCCTTCCTCGACTTTCTCCGCATTTTGCCGCCCTTTGCTGACGGTTTACTCACAGTTTTCTTGGCGTCCTTCTTAGCAGCTGCTTTCTTCTTCTCCTCAACCATCTTCAACTTCAATTTCAGACACAGCAGCCAATCCCCGTGCTGTACCTGTCCTGGGAGTGTTTGATGGGGACAGTGTAGAGGGAGCTTTACTCTGTATCTAACCCCGTGCTGTACCTAATATCAGGGGTAATGTTGGAAGGAAGCTCCATTTGCAGCACTGACATCCTTGATCTTGTTACCCCAGGACACTGACCTTATCCTTGTCTGTGAGGTTTCGATGACTTGGTGCAGACACACATGCTTATGGGGGAGGTGATTATCAGGATGCTGACTGAACATTGTCCCATGCAGTGAGTGAATAACCACCTCTCAGTAAGAAATAGGACCAACAAAGAGTGGCGCAGTGGTTAGCACCGCAGCCTCACAGCTCCAGCGACCCGGGTTCAGTTCTGGGTACTGCCTGTGCGGAGTTTGCAAGTTCTCCCTGTGTCTGCGTGGGTTTCCTCCGGGTGCTCCGACCTCCAAAAGACTTGCAGGTTGATAGGTAAATTGGCCATTGTAAATTGCCCCTAGTGTAGGTCGGTGGTAGGAGAATGGAGGGGACGTGGTAGAGAATATGGGATTCATGTAGGATTAGTATAAATGGGTGGTTGTTGGTCGGCACAGACTCGGTGGGCTGAAGGGCCTGTTTCAGTGCTGTATCTCTAAATAAATAAAAAATAAATAAATTGGCCATTCGGCCCTTCAAGCCTGTTCCGCCATTCAATAAGATTATGGCTGATCATCTTGGTTCTCACCCTATCCCAATATCCCTTAGTAACCAAAAAAATTCTCTCAATCTCAGTCTTGAATATACTCAGCGACTGAGCATCCACAGCTCGCTGGGGTGGAGAATTCCAAAGATTCACAACCCTCTGAGTGAAGAAATTTCTCCTCATCTCAGTCCTAAATGGCCAACCCCTTATCCTGAGACTGTGACCCCCGGGTTCTAGACTCTCCAGCCGGAGGAAAACAGCCTCTCAGCATCTACCCTGTCAAACCCTCTCAGAATTTTATATCTTTCAATAAGATCACCTCTCATTCTGCCAAAGTCCAGGGAATATAGGCCTAGTTTACTCAATCTCTCCTCCATAGGACAATCTCCTCATCCCAGGAATCAGTCTAGTGAATCTTCATTGCCCTCCCTCCAAGGCAGGTATATCCTTAGTAAGACTTCTTTATTCTAACACTCCAATGCCATCAGAATAAAGGCTAACATACCATTTGCTTTCCTACTTGCTTGCTGTCCCTGCGCGTTGACATTCTGTGATTCATGTACAAGGATACCCAGGTCACTCTGAATGCAAATATTTCCCAGTGTCTCACTATTCAAAAATTATTCTGCTTTTCTATTCTTCCTACCAAAGTGGATAACTTCACACTTCCCCACATTATGCTCCATCTGCAGCCTCTTTGTCTCCTCCTCACAGCTTACTTTCCCTCCTATCTTTGTATTGTCAGCAAACTTGGATACTTTACACTCCGTCCCCTCATCTAAATCATTGATACAGATTGTAAATAGCTGAGGCCCAAGTATTGATCCTTCCGGTACCCCGCTAGTTACAGCCTGCCAACCTGAAAATTACTCGCTTATTCCTATTGTCTGTGTTCTGTCCGTTAACCAATCCTCAGTCCATGCTAATATATTACCCCAATCCCATGAGCCCTAATTTTGTGTAATTACCCCTTGTGTGACACTTTATTGAATGCTTTTCGAAAATCTAAATATATTACATCCACCGGTTCCCCTTTTTCTACCTTTTCTAGTTACATCCTCAAAAGACTCCAATAAATTAGTCAAACACGATTCCCCTTTCATAAATCTGTGTTAACTGTGCTCAATCCTGTGATGGTTTTTCTAAGGGCCGTGTTGCCACATCCACGAAAATAGTTTTGAGCATTTTCCCCACCACAGACGTCCGGGTAAAGGGATAATGTGAAGTGTTTCCTGAGGCTGATGTTTGGGACTTCTCCATCGTCTCACTGGACTCTCCGTGAACTGCACTCTGCCTGAAAGTTGCTTAGATCAACATTGACTTTTACAGATGGAAAACCATTTTTGCCTCAACTGAACACACAGACTGTTGCTTGAATCATATTTAAATAAAGCGTAAATATTTGGAGGTGTTTGACTAGCTGCATTGATGTGGTGCTGAATATTAACATATGAGGCACGAAGCAGACTATAAGAAATTATTCAGTCATTACATCTTAAACGTTTTGTGTTAAAACACGAATAATATTTTACTGTCAGTGGCTGTGGGCTTTTTTTTTTCAGATAACTGAGGTTGTGTTGGTTGCGTAAACTGAAGGAAACTCACCCAGTCTGACCCCCCCAACTTTTTTCATTCATTCATGGGATGAGGACACTGCGACACATCAGGGAGGGGGAAAGTTACCTGGACACTGTGCTTCAGGAGACAGTCACACCCCTTAGATTAATTACATCCAATTTGGACCGTGGTCAGGGACAGGAGGATGTGGCAGGTATGGGGGTCCAGAATTTAGCTTTGGAGGAGCCTCAGCTAGTGCCCTTATCCAATAGGTACGAGGTTCTTGCTCCCAGTGCGGACAAGGGCACAGACTGCAGGGAGGATGAGCGAACTGACCACAGCACCGTGGTTCAGAGCGCCATTCAAGTGGGGGGAGAAAAGAGAAATGTAGTTGTAGTAGGGGATAACATAGGGGAATAGAATCTGTTCTCTGCAGCAAAGACAGGGAGTGCCAAAGGCTGCGTTACCTACCTGGTGCCAAGGTTAAGGACATCTCTTCTGGGCTGGAGAGGAACTTGGCGTGGGGGGGAAGGATCCAGTTGTCGTGGTCCACGTGGGTACCAACGACATAGGTAGAACTAGGAAAGAGGTTCTGCTGAGGGATTATGAGCAGCTCGGGGCTAAATTAAAAAGCAGAACCTCAAAGGTGGAAATCTCCAGATTACTACCTGAGTCATGTGCAAATTGGCGTTGGGTAAATGAGATTAGAGAGGTAATCGTGTGGCTCAAAGATTGGTGTGGGAGAAATGGGTTCCGATTCATGGGGCACTGGCACTAGTACTGGGGAAAGAGAGAGCTGTTCCGTTGGGATGGGCTTCACTTGAACGATGCTGGGACCAGTGTCCTGGCGAATTGTATAACTAGGGTTGTAGATAAGGCTTAAACTAAATAGTGAGGGGGAAGGTTCAATTAGAAGGGAAGTTTAAAAAGTCAAAAAGTAACAAGAGAGCAGAGAAGCAGGGTAAGGAAGAGGCATACATTAATCAGAGTGTGACAGGAAGGGACAGAAAATATAAGTCGAGGAGTGCAGCAGAAATTAGAACCAGAGTGAGTAATAATGGTAAAAAGTCAAAGCTTATGGCTCTTTATCTGAATGCACGCAGCATTTGTAACAAGAAAGATGAGTTGACGGCACAAATAGAAATTAATGAGTATGACTTGATAGCTATTACAGAGACTTGGTTGCAAGGTGACCAAGACTGGGAACTCAATATTCAAGGGTAAAATAGGAAAAAAGGAAAAGGAGGTGGGGTAGCTTTGTTAATAAAGGAAGGTATCAGTGCGGTGGTAAGTAGTGATATAGGTGCAATAGATCATGATGTGAAATCAGTTTGGGTGGAAATAAGGAATAGCAAGGGGAAGAAGTCACGGGTGGGAGTCATCTACAGGCTCCCGAAGAGTTGCCTCACTGTAGGACAAAGTATAAATTGGGAAATAACCGAAGAGTGTAAGAAGGGCGCTACAATTGTCCTGGGTGACTTTAATCTGCATATTGACTGGACAAATCAGATTGGCAGAGGTAACATGGAAGACGAATTTGTAGAGTGCATCAGGAATTGTTACTCCGAGCAATATGTTGCAGAACCTGACCAGGTACGGGCTATTTTAGATCTAGTAATGCGTAATGAGGTAGGATTAATAAGAGAGGTCAGAGGCTGGGGATCCTCTAGGGAGTAGTGATCATAACATGGTAGAATTTCAAATTCAGTTTGAGGGCGAGCAACTCGGGTCTCAAACCAATGTCCTCAACTTAAACAAGGGCAATTACGGAGGCACGAAGAAAGAGCTGTCTAAAGCGGGCTGGGAAAATAGACTAAGGGAAAGGTCAGTGGATAAACAGTGGCAGACATTTAAGCAGATATTTCATAAAGCTCAGCACAAATTTATCCCGGTCAAAAAGAAGGATTCTGAGAAGGATGAACCACCCGTGGTCAACAAAGGTGGTCAAGGAGAGTATCCAATCAAAAACTAAGGCATACAAAGTGGTGAAAACTAGTGGTAGGCCGGAGGATTGGGAATTTGTTTAGGAACCAGCAGCGGATGACGAAAAAGCTAATAAAGAGGGAGAAAATTGATTATGAAAGCAAATTGGCAAGAAATATAAAAACAAACAGCAAGAGCTTCTATGGGTATATAAAAAGGAAGAGAGGAGCTAAAGTGAGCGTGGGACCCTTGGAGGATGTGACTGGAGAATTGATAACTGGGGACAGAGAAATGGCAGATAATTTAAACCAATATTTTGCATCGGTCTTCACAGTGGAGGACACTATAAACATCCCACAGATATCAGATGAACAAGGAGCTAATGGGAGGAAAGATCTCGTAACAGTCTCTATAACAAGGGACAAAGTATTTGACAAACTAATAGGACTAAAGACAGACAAGTCGCCAGGACCTGATGGCCTGCATCCAAGGGTTTTAAAGGAAGTGGCTGCAGAGATAGTGGAGGCATTGGTCGAAATATTCCAGAACTCACTGGATTCCGGGAGGGTCCCAGCAGATTGGGAAACTGCTAATGTGACTCCCCTGTTCAAGAAGGGGGACAGAAAGCAGGAAACTATAGGCCAGTCAGCCTAACATAGGTCATTGGGGAAATGCTAGCGTCCATTATTAAGGAAGAAATAGCAGGGCATTTAGAAAAGCTTAACGCAATCAAACAGAGTCAACATGGTTTTGTGAAAGGGAAATCATGTTTGACAAATTTGTTAGAGTTCTTTGAGGATGTAACAAGCAGAGTTGATAAAGGGGAACTGGTAGATGTAGTGTATTTAGATTTCCAGAAGGAATTCGATAAGGTGCCACGTAAAAGATTATTGCACAAGATAGGAGTTCACGGTATTGGGGGGTAATGTATTGGTTAACTCACAGAAGACAGAGAGTCGGGATTAATGGGTCTTTTTCAGGTTGGAAAGCTGTAACTAGTGGAGTGACACAAGGATCAGTCCTAGGGCCTCAATTATTTACTATCTATTTTAATGACTTGGAGGAGGGGGCAGAGTGTAGTCTATCTAAGTTTGCTGACGATGCAAAAACAGATGGGGGGGCATGTTGTGACGAGGACATAAGGAATCTGCAAGGGGATATAGATAGGTTGAGTGAGTGGGCAAAAACTTGGCAGATGAAGTTTAATGTAGGAAAGTGTGAGGTCATGCACTTTGGCAGGAAGAATCAAAAGACAGACTATTATTTAAATGGAGAGAGACTCCAAAAAAGTGCAGCACAGAGAGATCTGGGTGTTCTTGTGCATGAAACACAAAAAGTTAGCATGCAGGTCCAGCAAGCAATTAAGAGGCAAATGGAATTTTGGCCTTTATTGCTAGGGGATTGGAGTTTAAAAATAGGGACGTCTTGTTGCAACTGTACAGGGTACTGGTGAGGCTGCACCTGGAGTACTGTGTACAGTTTTGGTCCCCATATCTAAGAAAGGATATACTGGTATTGGAGGCAGTTCGAAAGAGATTCACTACGCTGATTCCTGGGATGAAGGGGTTGACTTATTGAATGGTTAAATAGGTTAGGCCTTTATTCATTAGAGTTTAGAAGAATGAGGGGTGATCTCATTGAAGATTCTGAGGGGGCTTGACAGGGTTGATGTTGAGAATATGTTTCCACTAGTGAGGGAATCTCAAAATGGGGGACATAGTTACAGAATAAGGGGACACGCATTTAAAACTGAGATGCAAAGGAATTTCTTCTCTCAGAGGGTAGTGAATGTCTGGAATTGTCTATCCCAGAGAGTTGTGGAGGCTCGATCAGTGAAAGTATTTAAAGAGGAGGTAGATAGATTTTTGAAATATCGGGGAGTTGAGGGCTATGAGGAGCTGGCACAAAAGGAGAGTTGAGGTCTGGGACAGATCAGCCATGATCTTATTGAATGGCGGGTCAGGCTTGAGGGGCCGAATGGCCTACCCCTGCTCCTATTTCTTATGTTCTTATGTTATGTTCAGTCAGTCCGACTCCCCGCTCAATCCCATAGTCCTGCAAGTTTATTTCTCTCAAGTGCCCGTTCGATTTCCTTTTGAAATCATTATCAACTCACAGTTCTACACAATCACACAAGGTCAAGATCAACCCCAGTGTCTGTGTGATGTCTGTTTGAGTGTATGTGTGTGTATCCATGTATCTGTGTGTGTGTGAGAGTATTGTTGGTGCGTGGATGTCTGTTTGTGGTGTGTTTATCTGCACTCCTTCAATTCTGGCCTCTTGTCCATCCCCCGATTCCCATCGCTCCACCATTGGCGGCCGTGCCTTCAGCTGCCTGGGGCCCTGAGCTCTGGAATTCCCTCCCTAAACCTCTCCGCCTCTCTCTCTCCTCCTTTTAAGATGCTCCTTAAAACCGACCTCTTTGACCGAGCGTTTGGTCACCTGTCCCTAATATCTCCTTATGTGGCTCAGTGTTAAATTGTCTGATACGCTCCTGTGAAGCACCATGGGACGTTTTACTCTGTGAAAGGTGCTATGTAAATGCAATTTGTTGTTGGGTGTTTGAGTGTATGTTTGTGCACAAAGTTTCTGTGCCTTCTGCCGAAGTTCACCCACACTGAAAAGAAGAAAGGAATTGAGGGGGAATTTGCACAAGACATTGGTCAGATCCCAACTCTTCAGATACTGAAGCAGTCCATGTAGAAATGCAAGACCTGGAGAATATCCAGGCTTGGGCTGATAAGTGGCAAGTAACATTCGTGCCACACAAGTGCCAGGCATTGACCATCTCCAACAAGAGAGAATCTAACCATCTCCCCTTGACGTTCAATGGCATTACCATCGCTGAATGCCCCACTATCAACATCCTGGGGGTCACCATTGATCAGAAACTGAACTGGAGTAGCCGTATAAATACCGTGGCTATAAGAGCAGGTCAGAGGCTAGGAATCCTGTGGTGAGTAACTCACCTCCTGTCTCTACAAAGCCTGTCCACCATCTACAAGGCACAAGTCAGGAGTGTGATGGAATACTCTCCACTTGCCTGGATGGGTGCAGCTCCAACAACACTCAAGAAGCTTGACACCATCCAGGACAAAGCAGCCCGCTTGATTGGCACCCCATCTACAAACATTCACTCCCTCCACCACCGATGCACAGTGGCAGCAGTGTGTAACATCTACAAGATGCACTGCAGCAACTCACCAAGGCTCCTTAGACAGCACCTTCCAAACCCGCGACCTCTACCACCTAGAAGGACAAGGGCAGCAGATGCAAGGGAACACCACCTCCTGTAAGTTCCCCTCCAAGCCACACACTGTTGCTTCACTGTCGCTGGGTCAAAATCCTGGAACTCCCTTCCTAACAGCACTGTGGGTGTACCTGCCCAACACGGACTGCAACGGTTCAAGAAGGCAGCTCACCACCACCTTCTCAAGGGCAATTGGGGATGGGCAATAAACACTGGCCTGGCCAGTGATGCTCACATCCCATGAATGAATTTTAAAAAACATGTGTTCTGTGCATCAAATTATAGAAGGGATATTGGAACCGTGGAATGATACCAGAATAAGTGGGCATTGGGACTAATTAGATAGTTCTTTCGAAGAGCCAGCAGTAGAACGAAAGGCCGAATAGCCTCATTCAATGCTGTAAGATCCTATGAATCAATCCTCTACAAGGGCAAGAGAGGAGGAACCACAGACGCAGGGAGGGAAGGAGCAGCGTCCATTCCTGCCGTGGATCAGCTGCTCTTGATTGACCCTGGGATCATTCTGTGCCCACCAGAAGCCTCCCAAAACACAACTGATCTTTGCATTGCCATTCCCTTCAGCAGTCAGCAGGTGACAGTGGTGGGCCATGTTCCTCACAGACAGAAGTCTTGGCATGTTCCAGAATTAAAACCGGGAGTGAGTTATAGACAGCAATCTAATCGAGGGGTTCGGGTGGTTTATATATAGAATAACAGATACCCGGGAGTGAGTTACAGACTGGAATCTAATCGAGGGGTTCGGGTGGTTTATATATAGAATAACAGATACCCGGGAGTGAGTTACAGACTGGAATCTAATCGAGGGGTTCGGGTGGTTTATATATAGAATAACAGATACCCGGGAGTGAGTTACAGACAGCAATCTAATCGAGGGGTTCGGGTGGTTTATATATAGAATAACAGATACCCGGGAGTGAGTTACAGACTGGAATCTAATCGAGGGGTTCGGGTGGTTTATATATAGAATAACAGATACCCGGGAGTGAGTTACAGACTGGAATCTAATCGAGGGGTTCGGGGTGGTTTATATATAGAGTAACAGATACCCGGGAGTGAGTTACAGACTGGAATCTAATCGAGGGGTTCGGGGTGGTTTATATATAGAATAACAGATACCCGGGAGTGAGTTACAGACTGGAATCTAATCGAGGGGTTCGGGTGGTTTATATATAGAATAACAGATACCCGGGAGTGAGTTACAGACTGGAATCTAATCGAGGGGTTCGGGTGGTTTATATATAGAATAACAGATACCCGGGAGTGAGTTACAGACTGGAATCTAATCGAGGGGTTCGGGGTGGTTTATATATAGAATAACAGATACCCAGGAGTGAGTTACAGACTGGAATCTAATCGAGGGGTTCGGGGTGGTTTATATATAGAGTAACAGATACCCGGGAGTGAGTGACAGACTGGAATCTAATCGAGGGGTTCGGGTGGTTTATATATAGAATAACAGATACCCGGGAGTGAGTTACAGACTGGAATCTAATCGAGGGGTTCGGGGTGGTTTATATATAGAATAACAGATACCCGGGAGTGAGTTACAGACTGGAATCAAATCGAGGGGTTCGGGTGGTTTATATATAGAATAACAGATACCCGGGAGTGAGTTACAGACAGGAATCTAATCGAGGGGTTCGGGGGTGTTTATATATAGAATAACAGATACCCGGGAGTGAGTTACAGACTGGAATCTAATCGAGGGGTTCGGGTGTGTTTATATATAGAATAACAGATACCCGGGAGTGAGTTACAGACTGGAATCTAATCGAGGGGTTCGGGGTGGTTTATATATAGAATAACAGACACCCGGGAGTTAGTTGCAGACTGGAATCTAATCGAGGGGTTTGGGAGGTTTATATATAGAATAACAGATACCCGGGAGTGAGTTACAGACTGGAATCTAATCGAGGGGTTCGGGGTGGTTTATATATAGAATAACAGACACCCGGGAGTTAGTTGCAGACTGGAATCTAATCGAGGGGTTTGGGAGGTATTTATATAGAATAACAGATACCCGGGAGTGAGTTACAGACTGGAATCTAATCGAGGGGTTCGGGGTGGTTTATATATAGAAAAGCAGATACCCGGGAGTGAGTTACAGTCTGGAAACTAATCGAGGGGTTTGGGGTGGTTTATATATAGAACAACAGATACCCGGGAGTGAGTTACAGACTGGAATCTAATCGAGGGGTTCGGGGTGGTTTATATATAGAGTAACAGATACCCGGGAGTGAGTTACAGACTGGAATCTAATCGAGGGGTTCGGGGTGGTTTATATATAGAGTAACAGATACCCGGGAGTGAGTTACAGACTGGAATCTAATCGAGGGGTTCGGGGGTGTTTATATATAGAATAACAGATACCCGGGAGTGAGTTACAGACTGGAATCTAATCGAGGGGTTCGGGGGTGTTTATATATAGAATAACAGATACCCGGGAGTGAGTTACAGACTGGAATCTAATCGTGGTGTTCGGGGGTGTTTATAAATAGAATAACAGATACCCGGGAGTGAGTTACAGACTGGAATCTAATCGAGGGGTTCGGGGGTGTTTATATATAGAATAACAGATACCCGGGAGTGAGGTACAGACTGGAATCTAATCGAGGGGTTCGGGGTGGTTTATATATAGAATAACAGATACCCGGGAGTGAGTTACAGACTGGAATCTAATCGTGGTGTTCGGGGGTGTTTATAAATAGAATAACAGATACCCGGGAGTGAGTTACAGTCTGGAATCTAATCGTGGTGTTCGGGGGTGTTTATAAATAGAATAACAGATACCCGGGAGTGAGTTATAGACTGGAATCTAATTGAGGGGTTCGGGTGGTTTATATATAGAATAACAGATACCTGGGAGTGAGTTACAGACTGGAATCTAATCGACAGGTTCGGGGGGGTTTATATATAGAATAACAGATACCCGGGAGTGAGTTACAGACTGGAATCTAATCGAGGGGTTCGGGGTGGTTTATATATAGAATAACAGATACCCGGGAGTGAGTTACAGACTGGAATCTAATCGAGGGGTTCGGGGGTGTTTATATATAGAATAACAGATACCCGGGAGTGAGTTACAGACTGGAATCTAATCAAGGGGTTCGGGTGGTTTATATATAGAATAACAGATACCTGGGAGTGAGTTACAGACTGGAATCTAATCGACAGGTTCGGGGGGGTTTATATATAGAATAACAGATACCCGGGAGTGAGTTACAGACTGGAATCTAATCGAGGGGTTCGGGGTGGTTTATATATAGAATAACAGATACCCGGGAGTGAGTTACAGACTGGAATCTAATCGAGGGGTTCGGGGGTGTTTATATATAGAATAACAGATACCCGGGAGTGAGTTACAGACTGGAATCTAATCGAGGGGTTCGGGGGTGTTTATATATAGAATAACAGATACCCGGGAGTGAGTTACAGACTGGAATCTAATCGAGGGGTTCGGGTGTGTTTATATATAGAATAACAGATACCCGGGAGTGAGTTACAGACTGGAATCTAATCGAGGGGTTCGGGGTGGTTTATATATAGAATAACAGACACCCGGGAGTTAGTTGCAGACTGGAATCTAATCGAGGGGTTTGGGAGGTATTTATATAGAATAACAGATACCCGGGAGTGAGTTACAGACTGGAATCTAATCGAGGGGTTCGGGGTGGTTTATATATAGAAAAGCAGATACCCGGGAGTGAGTTACAGTCTGGAAACTAATCGAGGGGTTTGGGGTGGTTTATATATAGAACAACAGATACCCGGGAGTGAGTTACAGACTGGAATCTAATCGAGGGGTTCGGGGTGGTTTATATATAGAGTAACAGATACCCGGGAGTGAGTTACAGACTGGAATCTAATCGAGGGGTTCGGGGTGGTTTATATATAGAGTAACAGATACCCGGGAGTGAGTTACAGACTGGAATCTAATCGAGGGGTTCGGGGGTGTTTATATATAGAATAACAGATACCCGGGAGTGAGTTACAGACTGGAATCTAATCGAGGGGTTCGGGGGTGTTTATATATAGAATAACAGATACCCGGGAGTGAGTTACAGACTGGAATCTAATCGAGGGGTTCGGGGTGGTTTATATATAGAATAACAGATACCCGGGAGTGAGTTACAGACTGGAATCTAATCGTGGTGTTCGGGGGTGTTTATAAATAGAATAACAGATACCCGGGAGTGAGTTACAGACTGGAATCTAATCGAGGGGTTCGGGGGTGTTTATATATAGAATAACAGATACCCGGGAGTGAGGTACAGACTGGAATCTAATCGAGGGGTTCGGGGTGGTTTATATATAGAATAACAGATACCCGGGAGTGAGTTACAGACTGGAATCTAATCGTGGTGTTCGGGGGTGTTTATAAATAGAATAACAGATACCCGGGAGTGAGTTACAGTCTGGAATCTAATCGTGGTGTTCGGGGGTGTTTATAAATAGAATAACAGATACCCGGGAGTGAGTTATAGACTGGAATCTAATTGAGGGGTTCGGGTGGTTTATATATAGAATAACAGATACCTGGGAGTGAGTTACAGACTGGAATCTAATCGACAGGTTCGGGGGGGTTTATATATAGAATAACAGATACCCGGGAGTGAGTTACAGACTGGAATCTAATCGAGGGGTTCGGGGTGGTTTATATATAGAATAACAGATACCCGGGAGTGAGTTACAGACTGGAATCTAATCGAGGGGTTCGGGGGTGTTTATATATAGAATAACAGATACCCGGGAGTGAGTTACAGACTGGAATCTAATCAAGGGGTTCGGGTGGTTTATATATAGAATAACAGATACCTGGGAGTGAGTTACAGACTGGAATCTAATCGACAGGTTCGGGGGGGTTTATATATAGAATAACAGATACCCGGGAGTGAGTTACAGACTGGAATCTAATCGAGGGGTTCGGGGTGGTTTATATATAGAATAACAGATACCCGGGAGTGAGTTACAGACTGGAATCTAATCGAGGGGTTCGGGGGTGTTTATATATAGAATAACAGATACCCGGGAGTGAGTTACAGACTGGAATCTAATCGAGGGGTTCGGGGGTGTTTATATATAGAATAACAGATACCCGGGAGTGAGTTACAGACTGGAATCTAATCGAGGGGTTCGGGGTGGTTTGTATATAGAATAACAGACACCCGGGAGTTAGTTACAGACTGGAATCTAATCGAGGGGTTTGGGAGGTCTTTATATATAATAACAGATACCAGGGAGTGAGTTACAGACTTGAATCTAATCGAGGGGTTTGGGAGGTTTATATATATAATAACAGATACCCGGGAGTGAGTTACAGACTGGAATCTAATCGAGGGGTTTGGGAGGTTTATATATATAATAACAGATACCCGGGAGTGAGTTACAGACTGGAATCTAATCGAGGGGTTCGGGGGGGTTTATATATAGAATAACAGATACCCGGGAGTGAGTTACAGACTGGAATCTAATCGTGGTGTTCGGGGGTGTTTATATACAGAATAACAGATACCCGGGAGTGCGTTACAGACTGGAATCTAATCGATGGGTTTGGGAGGTTTATATATAGAATAACAGATACCCGGGAGTGAGTTACAAACTGGAATCTAATCGAGGGGTTCGGGTGGTTTATATATAGAATAACAGATACCCGGGAGTGAGTTACAGACTGGAATCTAATCGAGGGGTTTGTGTGATTATTATATTGAATAACAGATACCTGGGAGTGAGTTACAGACTGGAATCTAATCGTGGTGTTCGGGTGGTTTATATATAGAATAACAGATACCCGGGAGTGAGTTACAGACTGGAATCTAATCGTGGTGTTCAGGGGTGTTTATATATAGAATAACAGATACCCGGGAGTGAGTTACAGACTGGAATCTAATCGTGGTGTTCGGGTGGTTTATATATGGAATAACAGATACCCGGGAGTGAGTTACAGACTGGAATCTAATCGAGGGGTTTGGGGTGGTTTATATATAGAACAACAGATACCCGGGACAAAAACATGAAATGCTGGATTCACTCAGCAGGTCTGGCAGCATCTGTGGAAAGAGAAGCAGAGTTAACGTTTCGGGTCAGTGACCCTTCTTCGGAACTGACAAATATTAGAAAAGTCACAGATTATAAACAAGTGAGGTGGGGGTTGGGCAAGAGATAACAAAGGAGAAGGTGCAGATTGGACCAGGCCACATAGCTGACCAAAAGGTCACGGAGCAAAGGCAAACAATATGTTAATGGTGTGTTGAAAGACAAAGCATTAGTACAGATTAGGTGTGAATATACTGAATATTGAACATCAGCAAGTGCAAACCTGAAGAAAAACAACCTGAAAAAAACAGTGGGTGAGCAAACTGAACAAACTAAGATGAACTGAAATAAATACAAAAAAAGATTGTAAAAAATGTAAAAAGGAATGCCAAAAAAAAAAAGGAAGAAAAAATAACTAAAAATGACTAAAAATGAAAGTAAAGTGGGGGGCTGTCATGCTCTGAAATTATTGAACTCAATGTTCAGACCGGCAGGCTGTAGTGTGCCTAATCGGTAGATGAGATGCTGTTCCTCGAGCTTGCGTTGATGTTCACTGGAACACTGCAGCAATCCCAGGACAGAGATGTGAGCATGAGAGCAGGGGGGAGTGTTGAAATGGCAAGCAACCGGAAGCTCAGGGTCCTGCTTGCGGACTGAGCGGAGATGTTCCGCAAAGCGGTCACCCAGTCTGCGCTTGGTCTCCCCAATGTAGAGGAGACCACACTGTGAGCAGCGAATACAGTATACTACATTGAAAGAAGTACAAGTAAATCGCTGCTTCACCTGAAAGGAGTGTTTGGGGCCTGGGATAGTGAGGAGAGAGGAGGTAAAGGGACAGGTATTACACCTCCTGCGATTGCAAGGGAAGGTGCCCTGGGACGGGGACGAGGTGGTGGGGGTAATGGAGGAGTGGACCAGGGTGTCGCGGAGGGAACGATCCCTTCGGAATGCTGACAGGGGAAGGGAGGGGAAGATGCGACTGGTAGTGGCATCACGCTGGAGGTGGCGAAAATGGCGGAGGATGATCCTTTGGATATGGAGGCTGGTGGGATGAAAAGTGAGGACAAGGGGAACCCTGTCACGGTTCTGGGAGGGAGGGGAAGGGGTGAGGGTAGAGGTGCGGGGAATGGGTCGGACACGGTTGAGGGCCCTGTCAACCACAGTGGGGGGAAATCCTCGGTTGAGGAAAAAGGAGGTCATATCAGAAGCACCGTCATGGAAGGTAGCATCATCAGAGCAGATGCGTCGGAGACGGAGAAACTGGGAGAATGGAATGGAGTCCTTACAGGAGGTAGGGTGTGAAGAAGTGTAGTCGAGGTAGCTGTGGGAGTCAGTGGGCTTATAATGGATATTGGTAGACAACCTATCCCCAGAGATGGAGACAGAGAAGTCGAGGAAGGGAAGGGAAGTGTCAGAGATGGACCATGTAAAGGTGAGAGAAGGGTGGAAATTGGAAGCAAAGTTGATAAAGTTTTCTAGTTCGGGGCGGGAGCAGGAAACGGCACCGATACAGTCATCAATGTACCGGAAAAAGAGTTGGGGGAGGGGGCCTGAGTAGGACTGGAACAAAGAATGCTCGACATATCCCACAAAAAGACAGGCATAACTAGGACCCATGCGGGTACCCATAGCGACACCTTTTTCTTGAAGGAAATGCATGGAGTTGAAGGAGAAGTTGTTCAATGTGAGAACAAGTTCAGCCAGGCGGAGGAGGGTGTTGGTGGATGGGGACTGGTTGGGCCTCTGTTCCAGGAAGAAGCGGAGAGCCCTCAAACCATCCTGGTGGGGGATGGAGGTGTAGAGCGATTGGACGTCCATAGTGAAGAGGAGGCGGTTGGGACCAGGAAACTGGAAATTGTCAAAATGACGTAGGGCGTCAGAAGAGTCACGGATGTAGGTGGGAAGAGACTGGACCAGCGGAGAAAAGATAGAGTCTAGATAGGAAGAAATAAGTTCAGTTGGGCAGGAGCAGGCTGACACAATGGGTCTGCCAGGACAGTCCCGTTTGTGGATTTTGGGAAGGAGGTAGAAGCGGGCTGTCCGGGGTTGCGGGACTATGAGGTTGGAAGCTGTAGATGGAAGATCTCCAGAGGAGATGAGGTCAGTGACAGTCCTTTGGACGGTGGCTTGATGTTCGGTGGTGGGGTCATGGTCCAGAGGGAGGTAGGAAGAGGTGTCTGTGAGTTGGCGTTGAGCTTCTGCAAGGTAGAGGTCGGTACGCCATACAACAACAGCACCACCCTTGTCTGCAGGTTTGATGACCATGTCGGGGTTAGACCTGAGAGAACGGAGTGCCTCAAGTTCAGAGGGGGACAGGTTAGAGTGAGTGAGGGGGGCAGAGAAATTGAGACGACCAATGTCTCGCCGACAGTTTTCAATGAAGAGATCAAGAGCGGGTAAGAGGCCAGGGTGAGGGGTCCAGGTAGAGGGAGAATGCTGGAGGCGGGTGAATGGGTCTGCTGGTCGGGGGGAGGACTCCTGGTCGAAGAAGTGAGCCCGGAGGCGGAGGCGACCGAAGAAGAGCTCAACGTCATGCCGAGCGCGAAATTCATTGAGGTGGGGGCGTAAGGGGATAAAACTGAGACCTTTGCTGAGTACAGAACGCTCAGCATCAGAGAGGGGGAGGTCAGAGGGTATAGTGAATACACGGCAAGGGGTCAGATCAGAAGGGGTGGGGTCAGAGGGAAGTGAAGCGGAAGGAGGATCTGGAGGGGCATTAGTCCCCATCAGCTGCTGGAGCTTGCGTTCCTTAACATCTGAAAGGAAGAAAAAAAGTTTTTTGTTAATGCGTCGGATGAGACGTAAGATGAGATGAAACTGCGGAGTAGAACAGATTTGAGATAAGGTGAGACGGTGCTGCTGGAGAGAGAGGTCCAGTGTGTGCATGTGGCGGCGCATAGCACTGAGTGTGGATCTCAGGAAGCGGCGAGAGTAGCAGTCCGAGGAAAGTTGTATTTCTCGGAGATACCTGTAATCCTGGGTGGTTTCAAAGCATGATGGGTGAAACTGCAGTTGGAATCCACGTGGAATCAGTCGGAGCCGGAGACAGTCACTGAGGAAGGAGATGTGGCTGTGAAAACGCGTTTTGGTAGATACCTTATCAAACACCAGGAGGGAAATAGAAAGCAATGAAGGTGAACAAGGTAAAAGAGACAAACGAAAATCCCGTCGGAGAGAAGAGCAGAACTTCTTCAAGGTAGGCATTCCTGGAAGAGAAGTGGCAGTGAATTAAACACGAAAATAAAAGCAAAATACTGCGGATGCTGGAAATCTGAAACAAAAACAAGAAATGCTGGAATCACTCAGCAGGTCTGGCAGCATCTGTGGAAAGAGAAGCAGAGTTAACGTTTCGGGTCAGTGACCCTTCTTCGGAACTGACAAATATTAGAAAAGTCACAGATTATAAACAAGTGAGGTGGGGGTTGGGCAAGAGATAACAAAGGAGAAGGTGCAGATTGGACCAGGCCACATAGCTGACCAAAAGGTCACGGAGCAAAGGCAAACAATATGTTAATGGTGTGTTGAAAGACAAAGCATTAGTACAGATTAGGTGTGAATATACTGAATATTGAACATCAGCAAGTGCAAACCTGAAGAAAAACAACCTGAAAAAAACAGTGGGTGAGCAAACTGAACAAACTAAGATGAACTGAAATAAATACAAAAAAAGATTGTAAAAAATGTAAAAAGGAATGCCAAAAAAAAAGGAAGAAAAAATAACTAAAAATGACTAAAAATGAAAGTAAAGTGGGGGGCTGTCATGCTCTGAAATTATTGAACTCAATGTTCAGACCGGCAGGCTGTAGTGTGCCTAATCGGTAGATGAGATGCTGTTCCTCGAGCTTGCGTTGATGTTCACTGGAACACTGCAGCAATCCCAGGACAGAGATGTGAGCATGAGAGCAGGGGGGAGTGTTGAAATGGCAAGCAACCGGAAGCTCAGGGTCCTGCTTGCGGACTGAGCGGAGGTGTTCCGCAAAGCGGTCACCCAGTCTGCGCTTGGTCTCCCCAATGTAGAGGAGACCACACTGTGAGCAGCGAATACAGTATACTACATTGAAAGAAGTACAAGTAAATCGCTGCTTCACCTGAAAGGAGTGTTTGGGGCCTGGGATAGTGAGGAGAGAGGAGGTAAAGGGACAGGTATTACACCTCCTGCGATTGCAAGGGAAGGTGCCCTGGGACGGGGACGAGGTGGTGGGGGTAATGGAGGAGTGGACCAGGGTGTCGCGGAGGGAACGATCCCTTCGGAATGCTGACAGGGGAAGGGAGGGGAAGATGCGACTGGTAGTGGCATCACGCTGGAGGTGGCGAAAATGGCGGAGGATGATCCTTTGGATATGGAGGCTGGTGGGATGAAAAGTGAGGACAAGGGGAACCGTGTCACGGTTCTGGGAGGGAGGGGAAGGGGTGAGGGTAGAGGTGCGGGGAATGGGTCGGACACGGTTGAGGGCCCTGTCAACCGATACCCGGGAGTGAGTTACAGACTGGAATCTAATCGAGGGGTTCGGGGTGGTTTATAAATAGAATAACAGATACCCGGGAGTGAGTTACAGACTGGAATCTAATCGAGGGGTTCGGGGTGGTCATTATATTGAATACCAGTTCTGCTCCTACTCTAACACACACACACCGATATCCACACACTCCCAGTCACACACACACTATCAGGTCTCAGTTTGAGTAATTGCTGCAATTAAACATGGTGCCTGGAAGTCCCATCACTGGCGCTGGAGCCCCGATAATTGAAATGAGATTGAAGAGGTCGAGTCTGATGTCGAGAGGCAGCCACAGGAGCGAGGCAGTGACGAAAGCAGCACGAAAGGCATATTATACGCCGAGCACTCATCTCCAGGAACCAAGAGGGATGGTTTTCGATGGGAGAGTTATGGGACTAGAGGGATGGTCTTCGATGGGAGAGTTAGGGGACTAGAGGGATGGTCTTCGATGGGAGAGTTAGGGGACTAGAGGGATGGTCTTCGATGGGAGAGTTAGGGGACTAGAGGGATGGTCTTCGATGGGAGAGTTAGGGGTCTAAAGGGATGGTCTTCAATGGGAGAGTTAGGGGACGAGAGGGATGGTCTTTGATGGGAGAGTTATGGGACTAGAGGGATGGTCTTCGATGGGAGAGTTAGGGGACTAGAGGGATGGTCTTCAATGGGAGAGTTAGGGGACTAGAGGGATGGTCTTCGATGGGAGAGTTGTGGAACTAAAGAGATAGTCTTCGATGGGAGAGTTAGGGGACTAGAGGGAAAGTCTTCGATGGGAGAGTTAGGGGACTAGAGGGAAAGTCTTCGATGGGAGAGTTAGGGGACTAGAGGGATGGTCTTCAATAGGAGAGTTAGGGGACTAGAGGGATGGTCTTCGATGGGAGAGTTGTGGAACTAATGAGATAGTCTTCGATGGGAGAGTTAGGGGACTAGAGGGATGATCTTTGATGGGAGAGTTAGGGGATTAGAGGGATGGTCTTCGATGGGAGAGTTAGGGAACTAGAGGAATGGTCTTCGATGGGAGAGTTAGGGGACTAGAGGGATGGTCTTCGATGGGAGAGTTGTGGAACTAATGAGATAGTCTTCGATGGGAGAGTTAGGGGACTAGAGGGATGGTCTTTGATGGGAGAGTTAGGGGATTAGAGGGATGGTCTTCGATGGGAGAGTTAGGGAACTAGAGGAATGGTCTTCGATGGGAGAGTTAGGGAACTAGAGGGATGGTCTTCAATGGGAGAGTTAGGGAACTAGAGGGATGGTCTTCAATGGGAGAGTTAGGGGACTAAAGAGATGGTCTTCGATGGGAGAGTTAGGGATTAGAGGGATGAGTTTTTTTTCACTCATTTAGGGGATGTGGGTGACGCTGGCCAGGCCAGCATTTATTGCCCATCGCTAATTGCCCTTGAGAAGGTGGTGGTGAGCTGCCTTCTTGAACCACTGCAGTCCATGGGAGGTAGGTACACCCACAGTGCTCTGAGGAAGGGAGTTCCAGGATTTTGACCCAGCGATAGCGAAGGAACAATGATATATTTCCAAGTCAGGATGGTGTGTGACTTTGAGGGGAACTTGCAGGTGATAGTGTTCCCATGCATTTGCTGCCTTTGTCCTTCTAGTTGGTAGAGGTCGCGGGTTTGGAAGGTGCTGTCGAAGGAGCCTTGGTGAGTTGCTGCAGTGCATCTTGCAGATGGTACACACTGCTGCCACTGTGCGTTGGTGGTGGAGGGAGTGAATGTTTATGGATGGTGTGCCAATCAAGTGGGCTGCTTTGTCCTGGATGGTGTTGAGCTTCTTGAGTGTTGGTGGAGCTGCACCCATCCAGGCAAGTGGAGAGTATTCCATCACACTCCTGACTTGTGCCTTGTAGATGATGGACACGCCTTGGGGAGTCAGGAGGTGAGTTACTCACCGCAGGATTCCTAGCCTCTGACCTGCCCCTTGTAGCCACGGTATTTATTTGGCTACTCCAGTTCAATTTCTGGTCAATGGTAGCCCCTAGGATGTTGATAGTGGGGGATTCAGCGATGGCAATGCCATTGAATGTCAAGGGGAGATGGTTCGATTCTCTCTTGTTGGAGATGGTCATTGCCTGGCACTTGTGTGGTGCAAATGTTACTTGCCACTTATCAGCCCAAGCCTGGATATTGTCCAAGTCATGCTGCATTTCTACACGGACTGCTTCAGTATCTGAGGAGTCATGAATGTTGCTGAACATTGTGCAATCATCAGCGAACATCCCCACTTCTGACCTTATGATTGAAGGAAGGTCATTGATGAAGCAGCTGAAGATGGTTGGGCCTAGGACACTACCCTGAGGAACTCCTGCAGTGATGTTTAGTTTAGTGATACAGCACTGAAACAGGCCCTTCGGCCCACCGAGTCTGTGCCGAACATCAACCACCCATTTTATATTAATCCTACACTAATCCCATATTCTTACCACATCCCCACCTGTCTCTATATTTCCCTACCACCTACCTACACTAGGGGCAATTTATAACAGCCAATTTGCCTGTCACCTGCAAGTCTTTTGGCGGTGGGAGGAAACCGGAGCACCCGGAGGAAACCCACGCAGACACAGGGAGAACTTGCAAACTCCACACAGGCAGTACCCAGAATTGAACCCGGGTCGCTGGAGCTGTGAGGCTGCAGTGCTAACCACTGCGTCACTGTGCCTGTCCTGGAGCTGAGATGATTGACCTACAACAACCACAACCATCTTCCTTTGTGCTAGGTCTAACTCCAGCCAGCGGAGGGTTTTCCCCCTGATTCCCATTGACTTCAGTTTTGCTAGGGCTCCTTGATACCATACTCGGTCAAATGCTGCCTTGATGTCAAGGGCAGTCACTCTCACCTCACCTCTTGAGTTCAGCTCTTTTGTCCATGTTTGAACCAAGGCTGTGATGAGGTCGGGAGCTGAGTGGCCCTGGCGGAACCCAAACTGAGCGTCACTGAGCAGGTTATTGCTGAGCAAGTGTTGCTTGATGGCACTGTTGATGACACCTTCCATCACTTTACTGATGATTGAGAGTAGGCTGATGGGGCGGTAATTGGCCGGGTTGGACTTGTCCTGCTTTTTGTGTACAGGACATACCTGGGCAATTTTCCACATTGCTGGGTAGATGCCAGTGTTGTAGCTGTACTGGAACAGCTTGGCTAGGGGCGTGGCAAGTTCTGGAGCACAGGTCTTCATTGCTAATGCCGGAATATTGTCAGGACCCATAGCCTTTGCAGTATCCAGTGCCTTCAGTCATTTCTTGATATCACGCGGATGAATCAAGTTGGCTGAAGTCTGGCATCTGTGATGCTGGGGACTTCAGGAGGAGGCCGAGATGGATCATCAACTCGGCACTTCTGGCTGAAGATTGTTGCAAATGCTTCAGCCTTGTCTTTATTTGTGGAGCCACCTCCTCCAGTTAGTTGTTTAATTGTCCACCACCATTCACGACTGCATGTGGCAGGACTGCAGAGTTTCGATCTGAACCGTTGGTTATGGGATCGCTTAGCTCTGTCTATTGCATGCTGCTTACGCTGTTTGGCACGCAGATAGTCCTGTGTTGTAGCTTCACCAGGTTGACATCTCATTTTGAGGTATGTCTGGTGCTGCTCCTGGCATGCCCTCCTGCCAGGGTTGGTCTCCTGGCTTGATGGTAATGGTAGAGTGGGGGATATGCCGGGCCATGAGGTTACAGATTGTGGTTGAGTACAATTCTGCTGTTGCTGATGGCCCACAGTGCCTCATGGATGTCCAGTTTTGCATTGCTAGATCTGTTTGAAATCTATCCCATTCAGCACGGTGGTAGTGCCACACAATACGATGGACGGTATCCTCAATGTGAAGACGGGACTTCGTCTCCACGAGGACTGTGTGGTGGTCACTCCTACCAATACTGTCATGGACAGATGCATCTGCGACAGGCAGATTGGTGAGGATGAGGTCAAGTATGTTTTTCCCTCTTGTTGGTTCCCCCACCACCTGCCGCAGACCCAGTCTAGCAGCTATGTCCTTTAGGACTCGGCCAGCTCGGTCAGTAGTGGTGCTACCGAGCCGCTCTTGGTGATGGACATTGAAGTCTCCCACCCAGAGCACATTCTATGCCCTTGCTACCCTCAGTGCTTCCTCCAAGTGCTGTTCAACATGGAGGATTACTGAGTCATCAGCTGACGGAGGGCGGTAGGTGGTAATCAGCACGAGGTTACCTTGCCCATGTTTGACCTGATGCCATGAGACTTGGGGTCCGAAGTCGATGTTGAGGACTCCCAGGGAAACTCCCTCCCTACTGTATACCACTGTGTCGCCACCTCTGCTAGGCCTGTCCTGCTGGTGGGACAGGACATACCCGGGGATGGTGATGGCAGTGTCTGGGTCATTGTCAGTCAGGTATGATTCCGTGAGTATGACTATGTCAGGCTGTTGCTTGACTAGTCTGTGCGGCAGCTCTCCCAACTTTGGCACAAGCCCCCAGATGTTAGTAAGGAGGACTTTGCAGAGTCGACAGGGCTGGGTTTGCCGTTGTCGTTTCCGATGCCTAGGTCGATGCCGGGTGGTCTGTCCGGTTACATTCCTTTTTATTGACTTCATAGTGGTTAGATACAACTGAGAGTCTTGCTGGGCCATTTCAGAGGGCATGTAAGAGTTAACCACATTGCTGTGGGTCTGGAGTCACATGTAGGCCAGACCAGGTAAGGACAGCAGATTTCCTTCCCTAAAGGACATTAGTGAACCAGATGGGTTTTTACAACAATCGACAATGGTTTCATGGTCACCATTAGACTACCTTTTAATTCCAGATTTATTAATTGAATTCAAATTCCACCTTCTGCTGTGGTGGAATGGGAGAGTTAGGGATGAGTTTCGATGGGAGAGTTCGGGACCTGCTGGGCCAAATGCTCTTCTCTGCTTATTGAATATTCTTCTGCTTTTACAAATCACAGATAATGACGTCCCCCCCGAATATTTAAATTCATGTTTCAAAGGCAAAGGCTAAGACTTTCCTTCAAACCAACTTCCTCTGAAGGATTCTCACTCACTCGAGGAAAGACTTAGATAATCTAGTTGTCTTTCTCTCTCTCCCTCTGATAATTCTGCAGCTCATTAAACTTTATCCTGCAGCGACTGGGGCACTGACAGTTAACAAAGGCTTTGTTAGACCCGGAGCGGTGAGATAGAGTCTAAATCTTCAAAGTAGACACACTGCTTCAACCTCCCAAGCCAATGTGTGACAAGTTCTTATTTTCAGACCTTCCCATTGAGAGTTGCATGAGGACGCAGAGTGCAGTGGGGCCCAGAGTCTCAATACTTTGAAGTTACAAATGAGGATTCGCTTGTGGAAACAAGCTCTGATCTCTTGAGCATCCCCCCGATTCCCATCGCTCCACCATTGGCGGCCGTGCCTTCAGCTGCCTGGGGCCCTAAGCTCTGGAATTCCCTGCCTAAACCTCTCCGCCTCCCTCTCTCCTCCTTTAATTTGAAGTTATCTCACTAACCCTCAATTAGGAAACCCACAAGCTGCTGAGCGAATGGCAATGATCTCTTCCTGTCAAACCAGGAAAGTCAGCAGACTAGTCACGATCTGTTTACTGGTTACAAATCACAATTTAAGAGGTCGTCCGAGCACTCAGTGGGTATTAATAGAGGCAGTCGAGCAATTGAATAGCAAGTTATTACTTGACTTAACAGATAAGAAATTCACTGCACCAGTGTATATCACCAGAGTAGTAATGACAGCAGTGAGCGGAGTGTGAGATTATTATAATTTGGGAGATTATTTTAGGATTAATTCCCTAGTGAGCTGACAAGTTAACAGCTTTAAACAGTCTGTCCGTCAAATAGTCAGGTTATTGGTTAGTCGATTAACCAATCCGAGTGACTCGTGTGTCAGATGGGTCTGTCTATTTCCTGTCTGATGGACATGGAGTCCCTGTGAATGCCACTGAGAGAGAGACATTCTCTCGGTGAGGTTATTCACTTTGGTAGGGAGGACAGAAAAAGGGACTATTTTCCGAATAGTGGGAAACTATTAATGTTGGTTTTCGGAGGGTCTTGGTTGTCCTCCTCGAGGAAACACAGAAAGTTATCATGCAGGTGCAACAAGCAACTCGCAAGGTAAATGGTACGTTGGCCTTTATTGCACGAGGACTGGAGTATTGGAATAAGGAAGTCTTGTTGCAATTATACAGGGCTTTGGTGAAAGGTGTATCTAGGGAAGGATGTACTTGCCTTAGTGGGGGTGCAACAGTGGTTCACGAGACTGATTCCTGGGATGAGAGGATTTTCCTATGAGGAGCAATTGAGTGAAACAGGCCGATATTTGCTGGAGTTTAGAAAATTTAAGGTGATCACATTGAAGCATATAACACAAGGACTTGCCTCATGTAACCTGCATACTCCCTGTATTAGTGTTATTTAAAAATCAGGCATGTAAGTTACATTTTTGGAACGTTTTCCAATTGCAGAGTGTCTGGAAATGCTCTGGAGTGTTTTTGGAGGGGTTTCGGTGAGTTTTGGTAGGGAGTGTTGCGATGTCCATGCAGGGTGGGCTGAGGTCTGGGGGTAGCAGTGCCGCTGCCCCTGGGTCTGCAACACGATGGGGAGACGGAGCCGAGGCTAAGGAGAGGGCAAGCTCTGCGCTGTGCCCCCATGCCAACCTGGAGCCGGGCTCCTCCAGACTCCTTGGCGGTGACAGGAGGCTGCCTCGCAGGCCAGCCAATGGACACAGCATCCCCGGTGTACGTGCCCATTCAGTGTATTCCTGTCTGCTGCCACATCGAGGTACTCATCCGATACCCTCTGCAGCAGAAACCCTCTGCAACCTCGCCCTCCAAGGAGTGACAATATGATTTAAAAGGTATAATTCTAAAGGGGGTGCAGGAGCAGAGGGACCTGGGTGTATCTGTGCATAAGTCATTGAAGGTGGCAGGACAGGTTGAGAGAGTGGTTAATAAAGCATACAGTATCCTGGGCTTTATTAATAGGGGCATAGAGTACAAGAGCAAGGAAGTTATGTTAAACTTGTATAAGACACTAGTTCGGCCTCAGTTGGTGTATTGCGTCCAGTTCTGGGCACCGCACTTGAGGAAAGACGAGAGAGAGTACAGAAAAGATTCACAAGAATGGTTCCAGGGATGAGGAATTTCAGTTATGAAGATAGATTGGAGAAGTTAGGACTGTTTTCCTTGGAGAAGAGAAGGCTGAGAGGAGATTTGATAGAGGTATCAAAATGATGAGGGGTCGGGACAGAGTAGATAGAGAGAAACTGTTCCCACTCGTGAGAGGATCGAGAACGAGAGGGCACAAATTTAAAGTATTTGGTACGAGAAGCAAAAGTGACATGAGGAAAAACTTTTTCACGCAGCGAGTGGTTAAGGTCTGGAATGCGCTGCCTGAGAACGTGGTGGAGGCAGGTTCAATTGAAGCATTCAACAGGGAATTAGACAGTTATATGAGAAGGAAGAATGTGCAGGGTTACGGGGAGAAGGCAGGGGAATGGAACTGAGTGAATTGCCCTTTCAGAGAGCCAGTGCCGACACGATGGGCTGAATGGCCTCCTTCTGCGCTGTAACAATTCTGTGATTTTGAACCATCCTTTAATCCTTAGCCTGGCTGCAAGCCACTTGTGCCCGGTCACTCACCGTGGGCTGATCGTAACTCTATACTCACCCCCAAGGCCTGTGCAGTGCCAGTGTCTGAGTTGGTGGCTGCGAGCGTCACATCAAGTGATGGGGCCTGTTCCTCGGCGGCAGTTCCAGGTGCCTGAAGGCAGGAACTCAGGAGGGGAAGGTTGGTGCGAGGGAAGTGGGGGAATGATGTGGGAAGCAGTGGCGCTATCAGCAGCATGTTCAGCCTGCCGGAGGGCAGGATGAGGATCAGCTGGGAGTGGAGGCTGTTAATGGGGGGATGAGGGAGGCTCTCACCTCAGAGGATGGCAGGAGGAGACAGCCCTCCCAGACTAAGCAGGCCTGCATGGAGATAGCTGACACAGCCAAACAGAAGGATATGTAATGCACAGAAACTGGATCCAGTGTTGAAGAGGTTTAATAGACTCTAACAAGATGAGTGCAACCCTCAGGAGAGTCATAGGGTCATAGAGTTATACAGCACAGAATCAGGCCCTTCGGTCCATCGTGTCTGTGCCGGCCATCAAGCACACAACTATTCTAATCCCATTTTCCAGCACTTGGTCCGTAGCCTTGTATGCTATGGCGTTTCAAATGTTTCTTAATACTTCTTAAATGTCGTGAGGGTTCCTGCCTCTACCACCCCTTCAGGCAGTGCGTTCCAGATTCCAACCACCCTCTGGGTGAAAACATTTTTCCTCAAATCCCCTCTAAACCGCCTGCCCCTTCCCTTAAATCTATGCCCCCTGGTTATTGACCCCTCCACTAAGGGAAAAAGTCTCTTCCTATCTAACCTATCAATGCCCCTCATAATTTTGTATACCTCAATCAGGTCCCCCCTCAGCCTTCTCTGCTCTAAGAAAAACAACCCTAGCCTTTTCAGTCTCTCTTCATAGCTGAAATGCTCCAGCCCAGGCAACATCCTGGTGAATCTCCTCTGCACCCTCTCCAGTGCAATCACATCCTTCCTATAGTGTGGTGACCAGAATTGTACACAGTACTCCAGCTGTGGCCTAACTAGTGTTTTATATTACTCCATCATAACCTCCCTGCTCTTATATTCTATGCCTCAGCTAATAAAGGCAAGTATCCCATCTGCCTTCCTAACCACCTTATCTACCTGTGCTGCTGCCTTCAATGATCTATGGACAAGTACACCAAGGTCCCTCTGACCCTCTGTACTCCCTAGGGTTCTACCATCCATTGTATATTCCCTTGGCGTGTTAGTCCTCCCAAAATGCATCACCTCACACCTCTCAGGATTAAGTTCTGTTTGCCACAGCTCCGCCCATCTTACCAGCCCATCTATATCGTCCTGTAATCTAAGGCTTTCCTCCTCACTATTTACGACACCACCAATTTTCGTGTCATCTGTGAACTTACTGATCATATCTCCTATATTCACGTCTAAATCATTAATGTACACTACAAACAGCAAGGGTCCCAGCACCGATCACTGTGGTACACCACTGGTCTCAGGCTTCCACTCGCAAAAACAACCCTCAACCATCCCCCTCTGCCTCCTGCCACTAAACCAATTTTGGATCCAATTTGCCAAATTGCCCCGGAACCCTCAGAATTTTTTCCAATAGTTTCCCTGCCACTGATGTTAGACTCACTGGCCTGTAATTACCTGGTTTATCCCTGCTACCCTTCTTGAATAATGGTACCACAATTGCTGTCCTCCAGTCCTCTGGTACCTCTCCTGTGGCCAAAGAGCATTTGAAAATTTGTGTTGGAGCCCCTGCTATCTCCTCCCTTGCCTCACATAACAGCCTGGGATACATCTCATCTGGGCCTGGGGATTTATCCACTTTGAAGTCTGCCACAACTTGTAATACTTCCTCCCTTTCAATACTAATTTGTTCAAGTATATCACAATCCCCTCCCTGATCTCTACACCTACATCGTCCTTCTCCATAGTGAACACAGATGAAAAGTAATCATTTAAAACCTCACCTATGTCCTCCGGCTCCACACACAGATTGCCACTTTGGTCCCTAATGGGCCCTACTCTTTCCCTGGTTATCCTCTTGCCCTTAATGTACTTATAAAACACCTTGGGATTTTCCTTTATCTTGCCCACCAATGTTTTTTCATGTCCCCTCTTCACTCTCCTAATTACTTTTTAAGTACCCCCCTACTCTTTCTATCCTCCTCTAGGGCCTCCGCTGTTTTCAGCACTCTGAATCTGCCATAAGCCTCCTTTTTTTCCTGATCCAATCCTCTATATCCCTTGACATCCAGTGTTCCCTGGACTTATTGGTCCTACCCTTCACCTTAATGGGTACATGTTGGCCCTGAACTCTCACTATTTCCTCTTTGAATGACTCCCACTGGCCTGATGTAGACTTTCCTACAAGTAGCTGCTCCCATTCCACTTTGGCCAGATCCTGTTTTATCATATTGAAATCGGCTTTCCCCCAATTCAGTACTTTTATTTCTGGTCCCTCTTTGTCCTTTTCCATAACTACCTTAAATCTTAGAGAGTTATGGTCACTATCCCCGAAATGCTCCCCCACTGACACTTCTACCACTTGTCCGGCTTCATTCCTTAGGATTAGGTCCAGCACCGCACCTTCTCTTGAAGGACTATCTACGTACTGGCTCAAAAAGCTCTCCTGTATGCACTTTAAGAATTCCGCCCCCTTTAAGCCTTTTGCACGAAGACTATCCCAGTTGATATTGGGGAAGTTGAAATCCCCTACTATTATTACCCTATTATTTTTACACCTCTCTGAGATTTGCCTACATATCTGCTCCTCTATCTCTCCCTGACTTTTTGGAGGCCTGTAGTACACTCCCAGCCAAGTGATTGCCCCCTTTTTGTTTTTAGGTTCTACCCGCATGTTCTAATTTGAGGAACCTTCTAAGATATCATCCCTCCTTACTGCAGTAATTGACTCCTTGATCAACAGTGCAATGCCACCTCCTCTTTTACACTCTACCCTGTCTCACCTGAAGATTCTATACCCTGGAATATTGAGCTACCAGTCCTGACCTTCGCTCAACCATTTCTCAGTGATAGCAATAATATCATATTCCCATGTGCTAATCAATGCCCTCAATTCATCTGCCTTACTAGTAAGACTCCTTGCGTGAACGTAGATGCAATCCAGCCTTGCATTGTTCACTTGTGCCTTAACAGGTCTATATTTGCTCTGCCTTCCAGACTGACTCAGTTTACTTGCATTCTAGTGAATCTTACACCAAAAGAACAAGTAATATAATGTGGTGGCAGCGGTGGGATTTCTCTGAAGAACACAAAATACGATACGGTGGCAATGCTTTGCTTTTTTATTCTGAAGAGCACATCAAGTACAGTACAGCGACAGTGTTTGGAATTTCTGGAACACACCATGAGAGAACAAAGAATTGCTTAACTGGAGTGGCTGAAGGTTCATGAGGCGAGCAGTTGGCAGAGGACCCCACAACAGCGCAGCAAACTGGGACTGCAGACAGGACCCCAGGAGGTGCAGAAACTCTGTGGAGCAGATAAGGCAAATCTCCAGGGGCTTGGAGTTTTCAGCTAATCTGTCAGTGGGTTGAAAAATTCGTATATAGCTGCAGCCATTACTGATACACTTTTCTTCCCGGGCTTCCGCAGCTTCGTAGGCGGGCTCTGGTCAAAAGAGCGGGAAGAGCTTAACCGCGCCACTGGAGGTCCCCAGCAAAGTGAAAAAGGCTGGTTGTGACAGCTGCCGGTACTGCAAGCTGCAGTACTTTACACAGTAAAAAAAACTGCTCTTAGTCAGTGTAAAAAAAAAACAAGACATGTAAGCAAAAAAAATGGCTGTTGTCTCTCACTCTTAAAGGGGCAGGCCTGCAATGTCAAACCTGTCTGAAAAAGGAAACAGAAAGCTGTGCCAGTGAAACAGAAGACTGGTAAAACAGAGAGCCTGTGAAAGAAGTTTGCCTGTGAAAAAGAAAACCTGTAAAAAGTCTTATATTTGTTAAGAGGCAGGATCATCCAAGGCTTTCAAGTATTCAACTATGGATTGGAAGATGTCGGACTAGTGGGGTACCACAAGGATCAGTGCTTGGGCCCCAGCTGTTCACAAGCTATATCAATGATTTGGATGTGGGGACCAAATGTAATATTTCCACGTTTACTGATGACAGAAAACTAGGTGGGAATGTGTGTTGTGAGGAAGATGCAAAGCGGCCTCAAGGGAATTTGGACAGACTAAGTGAGTGGGCAAGAATGTGGCAGATGGAATATAATGTGGAAAAATGTGAGGTTATCCACTTTGATACAAAAAACAGAAATTCAGAGTATTTCTTAAATGGTGAGAGGTTGGGAAGTGTTGATGTCCAAAGAGACCTGGGTATCCTTGTTCATGAGTCACTGAAAGCTAACATGCAGGTGCAGCAAGCAATTAGGAAGACGAAGGGTATGTTAACCTTCATCACAAGGGGTTTTGAGTACAGGAGTAAAGAAGTCTTACTGCAATTGTACAGAGCCTTGGTGAGACCACACCTGGAGTATTGTGTACAGCTTTGGTCTCCTTACCTAAGGAAGGATATAATTGCCGTAGTGGGAGTGCAACGGAGTTTGACCAGACTGATCCCTGGGATGGTGGGATTGTCCTATGAAGAAAGATTGAGGAGACTGGGCCTGTATTCTCTAGAGTTTAGAAGAATGAGAGATGATCTTATTGAAACTTATAAACTTCCTACAGGGCTCGACAGGGTGGATGCAGGAAGGATGTTTCCCCTGGCTTGGGGGAGTCCAGAACCAGGGGACACAGTCTCAGAATAAGAGGTCGGCCATTTAGGACTGAGATCAGGAGGAATTTCTTCACTCAGAGGGTGGTGAATCTGTGGAATTCTCTACCCCAGAGGGCTGTGGATATGGGATAGTGCGGGAAAACGGCGTTGATAGAAGATCAGCCATGATCTAGTTGAATGGCGGAGCAGGATCGAGGGGCCGAATGGCCTACTCCCGCTCCTATTTCCTGTGTTCCTATGAATGTGACTTTGCGGATATTGAATGAATGATCGAGCTAGTGATCACATCTAAAGGCCTTTCAAAGAGAGAAGAAAGGGCACACCACATATACCCTACTCAATGATGGCAGGAGAATTGAAGCCAGCATGGCCGGGCGCCAACAGTTACAAGCATTGGGGGGGGGGAGTGGGGGGGAGCCAAACGACGATTGGTATGGTAACTGAGGCTCAGAGATCTGCTGAGCCTCGTGGCAAATGTGGCCCAACTCACCCAATTCACAGTTGTCCAGTGTACCAGGACCCGGGCATAGCTTGTGTCATGTGAGGACATTGGGCAAGGCAGTGCAGAAAGCCGAGCTCAGATACTGCACGCAGGAGTGGAGGCAGATCGCAGGCAGAGAGGACGTCTGCAAGACAGGATGGCAAACGCAACGAGAGGTAAATCAACGCACAACAAAAGTCCATGTAGGTACGTCAGATCAGCAGAGAGATGGATTGTCAGGAGGACATGAGTGAAGAGTGAATTTGTCCGCGGAAAAGTGGCAATCATAAGCTCCGAGTAAAAATCAACACCGGAGCAAATGCAAATATTTTGCCCATCTGTCTACTGAAGGATATTTCTCTAATAAAAAGGAGAATCTATGGTATGACCCACCACAGCCAGGCTAACTGGCTACACTGGCTCTCCAATCAACTGCATTGGAACAATAACCTTACAGTACAGCTATGGGAGATGTGAGACATTGCCAGTGATTGCGGACACCTTCAAAGACAAAGTTTGAACATGAACGTACAGAGGCTACGAGCACAGAGGAAGAACACGCTAACCAGAGTTCCGAGTCACCAGAGTCTCAGAGTCATCGTCAAGACGAGCTCAGCCCTGGGAAGAGGTTACAATAACAAGATCTGGATGAATAGGCAAACCTCCTCTACGTTCTGGAGAGCGTTAAACTCGCTAACTTGTAAATAACATTTTGTTTTACTCATGTATAGTTAGTCCGAACCGCAGCACCATTGTATATTGTACGTATGTTTTTAACTTTGGAAAAAAGAGGGATGTTGTGGGATCACTTTAATAATCTGTAAGTGAAGACCACCAGTGGAAGTGATGTCACGTCACACATGACCAGTTTAAGTTATAATAAAAACTAACATATTCCTCCAATATTACTTGTATTCCGATGAATCTTACAACAGTTCACACACCAAAGGAATGAGTAATACGACACTTACTGACCCTTCAGAATGGTTCTTAGCCATCGTGACGCGGAGGTTCTGTCAACAATGAAACATGCAGCTTCTAATGAATTGGAGCAGCTGCCATTGGCCACAAAGAGCAGCAGTGCCTTTTACACATGCTTCTTTGTCCTTGCAGGAAAAATGGGGATTCCCTACCTTCACATTGTCACTGCCACGGAGGAGGGAGCCATGGACATCGGCAGGATCCTGCACCATGAGAAATACAGGCGTGGTGAAATGTGCACCAGGTCGGGGGTGATGGTGATCAGAGTGTGCAGTGTGTTCATTAAGGGGGTGCATTGCAATCCACCCTGTCTAACAGCGTACCGAAGACTGAACGTACAGAGGCTTCTACTCTCTAAAGCTAGTTCCCAGGATCTCGTCTTGTATCTTCCACAGGTTTTTAAATTCACTCACGAGATGCGGGCGCCACTGGCAAGGCCATCATTTGTTGCCCATCCCTCACTGCCCTTGACAACTGAGTGACTTGCTCAGCCATTTAAGGCAGTTGCGAGTCAACCACATCGCTGTGGGCCTGCAGTCACATGTAGGCCAGACTCACTGCCCTCAGTGTCTGCCCGCTCCCATCTATCACAAACTGAATATAACTGTCCAGCTCTGACAAAGAGGGGATTAGTGACCTCCGGGATGCGGTGACTTGCTGTCACTCACGAGATGCCGCCAAGGTCTGCTCAGCCCTTGCCGTGAAGGGTGATGTTCCTCATTGCCATCGGGTGGGAGCTGTGCCCCCCATTGCCAGCTGCTGTCTTCCTGATGCCGATGTGGCTTCCCCAATTGCGATTGGAAGCCCTTATGACCCCACAATGCCAAGACAGTGACGATCCCCTGCAATGCCCAAGCGCTTACTGACCACTCTCCCCACCACCTGAGCTGCGGCCATGGCACCTGTTTCCCCAATGGCAGAGTCCCCTCTGAGTTATTCAGCCTTTTATGGGAGCCAGCTAATTCCCTGGGTGGCCATGACTGGATCCTCACTCTGTACCTGCCTCCATTCACCTAGTCTGCCCCACACAGCATGTGCAGCCCATCCACCCCCCCCTCACTGTGAAAATCACAACGTCCCCCATTAACAAGCTCTTAATTAGCTCCTGAGCTACCTTAATTGGCTTTCGTAATGGATGGGGGCGCGATGCCGAGACTGCCCCTCCTTGGTGAAAGTTGACAGTGCCAGATTCAGCGTCAGGAAACCAGCACGCCTGCCAACACCAGTACTTTCACCACCTCCCCCACCTCCCCCACTCCGTCTGTTTTCATTCCCGCCCTAGATCTAAAAGAATTATCTTGTTGTTAACCCATTAATGAAATCATTCCACCTCCTTTCCTCTGTCCACTTCCATCTGTCCCTTCATTCCCCCAATCCCTCTCATTTCCCGACTCCCTCCCCCCCTGTAGAGGGAGCTTTACTCTGTATCTAACCCCAGTGCTGTACCTGTCCTGGGTGTGTTTGATGGGGACAGTGTAGAGGGAGCTTTACTCTGTATCTAACCCCGTGCTGTACCTGTCCTGGGTGTGTTTGATGGGGACAGTGTAGAGGGAGCTTTACTCTGTATCTAACCCCGTGCTGTACCTGTTCTGGGAGTGTTTGATGGGGACAGTGTAGAGGGAGCTTTACTCTGTATCTAACCCCGTTTTTTTTTTTTTTTTTTTTTTTTTTTTGGAGCTTTACTCTGTATCTAACCCCGTTTTTTTTTTTTTTTTCTCTCTATCTAACCCCGTTTTTTTTTTTCTTTTTTTTTTATTGTATCTAACCCCGTTTTTTTTTTTTTTCTTTTTTTTACAAGGTGACCTTTATACCCCAGGCCCCTTTTATATTTTTCACATCGAGGGGGCCTTTATCCCTCAGGCCCCCTTTATGTACATATTTACAGTTTTAAAATAACTTTATTAAAACAGATAAATAAACAAAAAACTCAAATTAAAATGCCATTCTCGGCGTCGACGATGCACTCCAGTCCCTGCGGTGCCCACCGGTCGCGGAAGGCCTCAAGCGTACCGGCGGACACCGCATGCTCCTTTTCCAGGGACACCCGGGCGCGAACGTAACCGCGGAAGAGGGGCAGGCAATCGGGGAGGACGGACCCCCCGACGGCCCGCAGCCTGGACCTGTGAATTGCCACCTTGGCCAGGCCCAGGAGCAGACCGACGAGGAGATCCTCCTCCCGGCCCAAGCCCCTCCGCACCGGGTGCCCAAAGATCAGGAGCGTGGGACTGAAGTGCAGCCAGAATTTGAGGAGCAGCCCCTTCAGATACTCAAATAGGGGCTGCAACTTCGCACACTCCGTATAAATGTGGAACACGGACTCGTCCAGGCCGCAGAAAGTACAGGTGGCCTGGGAGTCCGTGAACCTACTTAAAAGTCTATTGCACGGGACTGCTCTGTGCAGCACCCTCCACCCCAGGTCCCTGATGTAAAGGGGGAAGACTCCCGCGTAGAGAGACCTCCATCGGGGTTTCCCCTCGCCGCCAGGTGGCAACGCGGACCGCCAGGGCGTGTCCGGCCGGCTGACGAGGGCGAGGAAGTGGAGAGTGTGCAGGAGCAGCCCGTACAGGAAACCCCTCCGCGCCGATTAGAATGGCACGGAGGGCATTTCCGAGAGGCGGCTCGGGTTGTGCGGGACCGGCTCCCGAGGAGGGTTTCGGGGCCTGGGTCCGATGAGCAGTTCCGGCCGAGCGGTGGTCAGCTCGGCCGGGATCGCTCCGCACTCCCGAGCCCCCTCGCCACCCGCTGTGAGGGGCGTCCCGGGGGTTTCGGCTACTCCTCCGCCCGCCGGACCGTCCCCGGAGTCGGCCGCCCGGACAGCCGAGGTGCTCTCCTCCGCCGGCGGGGGAGCGCCCTGACTGGAGGCGACCATGTTCCAGACTCTGAATAGACCCCGGTAAAAGACAGGTAACTTCCTCAGAGAGGCGCGGCTAACGGACTCCACCGGGAGCTGCGTGTCGTCTTGAAGGCAGTTACACTGGCAGAGAAAATACGTCGCCAGCGCACACCATCTGGGAGGACGCTCGACGTACAGGTATCTCTGCAGGGTCCGAAGGCGGAGAGTCGCAGCCTGGGTGCGGACGCACACCAGCGACTGACCGCCCTCCTCGATTGGGAGACTTAGGACCGCGGCAGAGACCCAGTGTTTCCTCTTGCCCCAGTAGAAATCGATGAGTTTCTTCTGGATCTTTGTGGCGAATGCAGGGGGCGGGGCCAAAGTGACCAACTGGTATCACAACATCGAGGCCACCAGTTGGTTTATGACCAGCGCTCGGCCCCTGTAGGAAAGCACTCAGAGCAGCCCTGTCCAGCGCCCCAGCCGAGCGGTGACTTTCGCCTCCAACTCCTGCCAGTTTGCCGGCCAGGCTTCCTATCAGCTGCAGTGCGTAGTGCACTCTTCTTCTCTTTGTACGCCTGCCACAGGGCTGGGTCCTTGACAGTCTGACCGAGGTGGGACTCCAAGTCGAGCACCTCCATCTCTAGGCACCCGATCTCAGCTTCCCACCTCTTGGTCAACCCCTTCCTGTACTCCTGACAGAAGAAACGGATGTGAGTCTTGCCCACATCCCACCATAGCCTTCCCCACCTTCTTGAGGGTGGCATGGATGGACTGGATGATTAGCGCCAGATTCGACCATCGGCCAAGGGTTCAGGACCCCCCCCTCCACCTCTGTCCCCAGGCCAATGAGCGGTCCAGGGGAGACGGAAGTTCCTGACTCCGGAAACATAGCCGGAACCGGGGCCGCAGGGGGAGAGAGGAGGCCATCTCCCATACTGTCAGTGCCCACAGGCCCAGCAGACGGGGCAGCATTTTCACCCATAACCGTTTCGGGTACATCCTGGTCGGGAGGGGTTTTGGCTGGGTGGGCCGACCCTTCGGGGCCTCGCCCTTCTCTCCACTCAGGGCACCCAACCCTGTGGCAGCTCTCTTCCAGGAGCGTCCCCAGGCTCCCCCACCACAAGCAGGGCTCCACTTGCTCCCCCAGGAGGGGCTACATGTACAGGGGTCTCCCCCTCCCCTCCATCCTGAGAATTAGGGAGCTCCTGCCCAGGCTTTACAGCCTTGATGGTGGTGGTGACAGGGGGAACCTGGGGACCCGAAGCAGGAGACAGCTCGCCTCCAACAGATGGGCCCTGCACATCAGGGCCCTGAGTTACCTCCATCTAGGGGTGCCTTCTCCTCTTTTCCCACTGGAGTGCGGCAGTTCAGAGACCTCCATGTCATCAGGGGCCTCCGCCTCCGCACCTTCCTTTTGCCTGGTTACCCTGGGCCTGAGCCCAACCCTGGGGCAGGTGGGTTCCCTGGGATCGGGCCTTGGGCTGAGCCCAGGCTCAGCTTATGCCACAGGTATCCAGGGGACGCGCGTCTTGTTGTTTATTCTTTCTCAGTGTCTTCCTTCCACTCAGACAGGTCCCCTCCTCCCCACCGTGAAAACCACAGCCTCCAGAACCGACTGAGCAGTGTCTGTTGGAGGTGTAGTGGGAATGGGAGGAGGTGCAGCGGCGCCACCCTGGGCCGCCGAGGTGGAGTTGGTGGCCGGGAGGTTGGGGCAGTTCTTACGAACACTCTCCACCCATTTGCAGACGTGACACCGCGCCCCGTCCCAGGTCCTGAAGACGCGGCAGGCCGCCCCCTGGAACTCCACGCTGAAGTGACCCTCCAAGACCTCCTCCCACGCCAGCTGCATAAATAGCTGGCGGCGCAAGGAGTAGGCATGCCGGAGGCTGCTTTCCTGAAGACCGGGCGGGACTGGGGTGATCCCCCACCTCACCTCCCCCAGATGGTGCAGGTGGGGAAGGAGGAGCTCACTGGGAATGAAGGGCGGGACGTTTGACAAAATGACCGGTTGTGCAGTGGCCTCCAGGGGGTCCACTGGCAGGAAGGTCCCGCCCACGGTGAGCCCCTTGCTCAGGGACAGAGACACCGCCCGCTCCGTCTTCAGGAGAAACACTGCCTTCCTGTACATTTTAGAGGCAGCAACAATGGCCAAGGGGCCTATAACCTCGGCCATTGCTTTCACGTATGCCTCTATCGTCCTGTTCGGGTGGACGTAGCTCTTGACCCCATGCTTAGATGTTATTAGTGCAAACGGTGATGGGGCGATAGGAGCCTTGGGGTCAAAGAGCCTTGTCCACCCCTGACAAACAATGCAAATCAACAAGGTTTAATCTTGCTGAGGTCCTTTGCTGCTCACCATGTATTCGTTTTTTGATAACTTGGAGAAATTCCCCGTGCGGCCACAGCCTTTATCTCAGTAAAACATCGACAGAAAATGAAAGCAGCTGTTTCCTGACTGTAATTGAGCGTCGGGGGATTTAGCACTTGTATGTACAAGTTTAAGCTTCCTACTCCTTTCAACCTCCGCGGCCCCTCATTAGTGTGGTTCGGCCTACTGCAAGGCTTCTCACCTCTGTTTTGGAAAGCAGAGGCTTTTCTTGTGGTTAGTTTACTGGAAATGAAGTCCCTGATCAGACAGAAAGAGTCAAGCAAAATCTTCCCTTCCCACTGTCTTCTGATGCTGCTAGTTATTCCCAGGCCACGGTCAGAAGCCTCTCTTTGAAGGCCCAATTTCTGCGGTAGCAATGCTATTTTCATTATGGCCTTGGGCCTTAGCCTGGGACAGTGCCAAACCTCCAGGAGGAGTGGCGTCGTGTAATGCTCCTGAGATAATAATCCAGAGAACTGGCTAAATAATCTGTAGATATAAGTTCAAATCCCACCAGGGCAGCTGATAAATTTTAAATACAGTTTAAATAAATCTGGCTCAATCTAGTCTCAGTAATGGTGACCATGAAACTACTGGATTGTTGTAAAAAAAAAAATTTGATTCTTTAGGGAAGGGAATCTGCCATCCTTACCCGGTCTGGCCTACATGTGACTCCAGAGCCATAGCAATGTGGCCTAGCAAGTCACTCAGTTCCAGGGCAGTTAGGAATGGGCAACAAACTCTGGCCTTGCCAGCGATGCCCACATCCCATGAAAGAATTTTTTCGTTTAAATGACATTTTTAATGATCTGGGCGCTGTCTTTGAACCCCCACCATCTGTAGCTCAGTTCGAAAGTGCCCCATTCTATTGTTTTTAGTCCAAGGTGGACAACCTCACATTGAAATCCACAGTTTTTTGCCCGTTCACTCAATCTAACATCTCTTCATAATTTTACGCTTCCGTCTGCACTGCTTACAATGCCGACTGTCTTTGTGTCATTGACAAATTTGGATATGTGTCTTTCTATCCCATCATCTAAGACGTTAATAAATATGGTGAATAGTTGAGGCCCCGACACAGATCCATGCGGGACACAACTAGTCACATCCTGCCAATTCGAGTACCTGCTTAAAAAAAAGACAATAAAACCTATCGATCCCGTTTTGAAAGTTTCTCTCTATCGATCCTATTGAATTAAATGCGATGGGAGGTTGGAGTGTGGTGGAGGGGGCGGGGTGCCTGAGGAATGACTACTTCGCTTTCGAAGGGGATCCTCTGCCAGGGAGCGTCGCCATGGCGACCAGGCATCGGCACAGCTGCCGAGAGTTTCATCCCGAGCCTGGTCCTCAGTGAGCCCGGAGAGAGAGGAGGAAGGGTTGCCATGGCAACTGCAGCAAACTGATATTTTTGTGCCGAATGGAAATATTTCCTTCCCCCACTGCACAAGAGGCGGTTTGCCCATTAACCCTCTCATGGCCGGCCACACATTCTCAACAACTCACCTTTATATCAACACCTTTACCAGTAGGAAAAGGCCATGAGGTCTTTCCCAGAGGCCTGAGCTCAACAAAATGGAGGCCGGGCCCCATAAGGAGATATTAGGGACAGGCGACCAAAAGCTCAAAGAGGGAGGTTTTAAGGAGCCTCTTAAAGGAGGAGAGAGAGAGACGGACAGGTTTAGGGAGGGATTTCCAGAGCTTAGGGCCCCCAGGCAGCTGTAAGGCAGGAAACGCTGCAGCCAATTTGTGCACAGCAAGATCCCGCAAACACCAATGCAATAAATAAAGAAAAAAAGACGTGCATTTCAATGGTGCCTTTCAGGGCCTTGTGACATTGGTTGAGGGCTAAATATTGGCCCCAGGACACCGGGGAGAACCCCCCACCCCCGGCTCTTCTTCCAATAGTGGCCGTGAGATCTTTTACATCCACCTGAGAGGGCAGACAGGGGGCCTTGGTTTAACGTCTCATCTGAAAGATTGCACCTCCGACAGTGCGGCGCTCCCTTAGTACTAACTCTCCGACAGTGCGGCGCTCCCTCAGTACTGACCCTCCGACAGCGCGGCGCTCCCTCAGTACTGACCCTCTGACAGTACGGTGCTCCCTCTGTACTGACCCTCCGACAGTGCGGCACTCCCTCAGTACTGACCCGCCGACAGTGCGGCGCTCCCTCAGTACTGACCCTCCGACAGCACGGCGCTCCCTCAGTACTGACCCTCCGACAGCGCAGTGCTCCCTCAGTACTGACCCTCTGACAGCGCGGCGCTCCCTCAGTACTGACCCTCCGACAGCGCAGTGCTCCCTCAGTACTGACCCTCCGACAGCACGGCGCTCCCTCAGTACTGACCCTCTGACAGTGCGGCGCTCCCTCAGTACTGACCCTCCGACAGTGCAGTGCTCCCTCAGTACTGACCCTCTGACAGCGCGGCGCTCCCTCAGTACTGACCCTCCGACAGTGCGGCACACCCTCAGTACTGACCCTCTGACAGCGTGGCGCACCCTCAGTACTGACCCTCCGACAGCGTGGCGCATCCTCAGTACTGACCCTCCGACAGTGCGGCACTCCCTCAGTACTGACCCTCTGACAGTGCGGCACTCCCTCAGTACTGACCCTCTGACAGCGCGGCGCACCCTCAGTACTGACCCTCCGACAGCGTGGCGCATCCTCAGTACTGACCCTCCGACAGTGCGGCACTCCCTCAGTACTGACCCTCCGACAGTGCGGCACTCCCTCAGTACTGACCCTCCGACAGTGCGGCACTCCCTCAGTACTGACCCTCCGACAGTGCGGTACTCCCTCAGTACTGACCCTCCGACAGTGCGGCACTCCCTCAGTACTGACCCTCCGACAGCGTGGCACACCCTCAGTACTGACCCTCCGACAGTGCGGCACTCCCTCAGTACTGACCCTCCGACAGCGTGGCGCACCCTCAGTACTGACCCTCCGACAGTGCGGCACTCCCTCAGTACTGACCCTCTGACAGTGCGGCACTCCCTCAGTACTGACCCTCCGACAGTGCGGCACTCCCTCAGTACTGACCCTCCGACAGTGCGGCACTCCCTCAGTACTGCACTGGGAATGTCAGCCTGCAGTATGGGACAAGTCCCTGGTGTTTGGCTCTCATCCACATCATTCTGACTCAGAGGTGAGACACAGCGATTCTGACTGAGCCAAGCTTTCAGCACAAACCTAAGGTAATGGTCCAGAAACACATCTCATCGAATCATATGGTCTTACAACACAGATGGAGGCCATTTGGCCCATCGTGCCAGTACTATCCAATTAATCCCACTATCCTACTCCTGTGCCGAAGCCCTGCAAATTTGATCTTTTTATGCATTTACCCAATTCCGCTTTTGAAAGTTACTACTGAATCTGCTTCCACTGCCCTTTTAGGCAGTGTGTTCCAGATCACAACAACTCACTGCGTCAAAAAAATCTCATCGCCCCCTCTGTTTCTTTTACCAATTATCTTAAACCTGTGTCCCTCTGGTTACCGACCCTCCTGCCACTGGAAACAGTTTCTCCTGATTTACTCTACCTTCATGATTGTGAACACCTAGATTAAATCTCCTCCTTAACCTCCTCTGCTCTAAGGAGAACAATCCCAGCTTCTCCCAGTCTCTCCACATTAACTCTCTCTGTCTCTCTGAGTCAGAAGGCTTAAGTTCCACTCCAGATAGCCTCTCCTCATAGGAGATCCCCTCATCCTGGGAATCAGTCTAGTGAACCTTCATTGCACTCCCTCCAAGGCAGGTAGATCCTTCCTTAGGTAAGGAAACAAAAATTGTAAACAGTAAATCACCCGTTTATTCCTACTCTCTGGTTTGTGTCCATTAACCAGTCTTCAATCCATGCTAATATATCATCCACAATCCCATGAGCCCGAATTTTGTGTAATAACCTCTTGTGTGGCACCTTATCAGATGCCTTCTGAAAATCCAACTACATTACATCTACTGGTTCCCCCTTATCCATCCTCTAAAAAACACAAACAGATTGCTCAACAAGCTTTCCTTTAATAAATCCATGTTGACTCCGCCCAATCATGTTGTGATTTTCTAAGTGCCCTGTTACCCTCCTGCCTAATAATAGATTCCAGCATTTTCCTTGCTACTGATTCTAGGCTAATTGGCCTACAGTTCCCTGTTTTCTCTCTCTCTCCTTTCTTGAATAGTGGGCTTATGTTTGCTACCTTCCAATCCTTGGGATCTGTTCTAGAATTAGGGAATTATTGAAGATCAAAACCAATGCATCCACTATCTCTGCAGCTACCTCTTTTAAAACCCCTCAGATGGAGGTCATCAGGTCTGGAGATTTGTCAACTTTAAGCCTCATTATTTTCTCCAGTCCTATTTCTTTACTGATAATAATATCCATAAGTTCCTCATTCTCGCTAAACCCTTGGTTTTCCCATTATTTACAGAGTATTTTTGTGTCTTCTTCCATGAAGACAGATACAAAGAATTTGTTTAATATCTGTCATTCCCTCATTCCCCGTTATAATTTCACATGTCTCTGCCTCGAATTTACTTTCACTAATCTTTTCCTTTTTACATACCTATAGAAACATTTGCAATCTGTTTTTACATCCCTTGCCAGCTTACTCTCATATTCTGTTTTCCTTTATCAGTTTCTTGGTCCTCCTTTGCTGAATTCTAAAATCCTCCCAATCCTCAGGCTTAATACTCTTTTTGGCAACAGTATAATACTTTTCCTTAAATCTAACATTATTTTTAACTTCTCTTGTTAACCAGGCTCGGATCACTTTTACAATAGCATTCTTATTCTTTAAGGGAATATATATTTGCTGCAAATTATTAATTTGATTCTTTATATATTGGAGATTGCTTCATATCTTTTAATCTAATTTCTCCTCTATTCTAGCCAACTCACCCCTCATACCTATGCAATTTGCTTTGTTTGTATTTAAGACCCTATTTTTGGACTTAACTAAATCACTCTCAAACTCAATATAAAATACAATCATAAATATGATCACTAATCCCTAAAGGCTCCATTGCTACAAGGTTATTAATTGACCTTGTCTCATTGTACAATACTAGATCCAAAATAGCCAAGTCCCTAGTTGGTTCCTTCACATACTGTTCTTAAAGAAAAATCTTGTTTACTGTTATGACCGCAGCAGGGGCAATACACTGTTAATTTAGTCCCCTCACTCCAGATTTATTAATTTTTACTGAAATTAGAAAAACTGCCAAATTAAACACTCTAGTATCCCCAGAATGAAACAGACCAAACCAAGTATCTTTAGACAACAACAAATTAACAATTTATTTAAAAAAACTAAATCTTATACACTATTAAGATAAACTTATGTCTAAAGATCTTATAACTGCTTAAGTTAATCTAACTCCCGCATTCACGCACATACATTCAAAAAGAACAGTGGTTCGGTTTTAAATGTAGAGTTTTTAAAAATTAGCTGTCTTTTGAGAATAAAATAAATAATTAAGTTTTTTCATTTTACATTCCCGGTGACTGAGGTCTTCTGATGTGAAGTCATCACTTGGATTTGATGAAAAATATTTAGTTCTTGATAGGCAGACTGTGTGGCTGCAGTAGCATTAAACAGTTCCTTCCACGATAAGCACAGCAATACAAATAATTTGTTAAGAAAGAAAAGCTTTTCTTGTTTACTTAGGGAATTAATTTGGTTTGTGACCTTATAGAATTTTTCTTGAGAGATGGAACAGATTGCTCCAGATCGCCTCGCTGGAAAAACTCTCAGAACCAACTGGTTTCTGCCAGTTCCACACACTGTCAAAATGGACACACATGCCATGTGACCTCTCTGCTGCTGTTGCTCAGTAACCACAATGCAGCTGTGGTACATTGTGTCTCCAGAATGTTCTGCTCTCTTAAAGGTGCACTGCTTTTTAACGGTCTTAAAAGGCACACACACTTTTTTTTAATCTGGGGGAGAAAAATAATTCAAGTCCATGAATTCATCCCCCACTTTCACTGCAAATTTACCCAGTCTACATGAAAATTAAAGTCCCCCATGAATACTGTATTATCCTTATTAAATGAGCCTCTAATTTACTGATTTATACACAGCCCTACACTACAACTACTGTGAGAGGGCCTATAAACAACTTATGCCAATATTTTCTGTCCCTTGCTGTTTCTTAGCTGATTCTACCTCTTGATTTTCCAAGCTAAAATAATTTCTCTGTTTTTAATCCCATCCTCTATTTTCAAAGCAGCTCCTCCTCCTTTTCCATTTTGTCTACCTCATCTCAAAGTCAAGTATCGTGGAATATTTAATTCCCAACCTTGGACACTCTGCAGCCACGTCTCCGTAATGGCTATTAGATTAAACCTATTGATTTCTATCTGTGCTATTAATTCATTGAATTTGTTGTGAATGCTACGGGCATTCAGATGTAGTGCCTTTAGCTTTTTTCTAATTTTCCCTGATGTCACTTTGAAGCCCTCTAAAGCTGGGAGCCACCCGTGGGAAGAACGATTGCAAATTGGGCCTTGTGGTTTCAGAGCCATTGATTTTACCAACACTTATCCCTTGTAACTCATGGATTTGTTGCTTGAATGTTATGTACAACACGATCGTGACTACACTTCCAAAGTACTTTAATGACTGTCAAATGCTTTGGCAGATCCTGAGGTTGTGAAAAGGCATTACATAAAATACAATTCCTTCTTTCTCTTTTTACATTTCTTTTCAAATCCTTCTCCAATTCCCCTTTAATTGATGATCTGGTCTCTGCTGCAAAAATGGCCTGTGGTAAGATATTCCGTGCTCCACAGCGTTCTGGGATCTTATTGGGATTTATAAAATCCTTCATAATTGCCCTGTATGTTCACTGTTAGCCTATTTTCAGATTGCCTTTTGTCATTCCTAATCTCACTTTGGTTCTATTTAGCAGTGGAAGCCCAGAATTAGGTTCTTAGCAGCAACATATTAATCTGGTGCCTTATCTGTTTTGTGTGTCTAGATACCTTTCTACTGCTGGACTCTGTCTGAACTCCCCAGGTTTTTATGTATCCCATTTCCACCTTATTTCTCTTTTTACTTCTTTTCTCTTTCCCCCCTCTCTCCTATCACCATGTCTCCTCTCCCTTCTCAGGTACTCTGCCATCCCAATTCCCTACCCCAACCCTTCAATACTCCTCGACATCCCGTCCGACTCACACCTCCCACTGCTGACCCTGTGGACTCTGCCAGCACATCAGCTCTCACCGTCCCTCCACGCATCTCCCTCCTTCACTCGCAAACAAGGCCCTTGCCATCCATGAGCTTATTGTGGATCGTTGCATCAACATCGTGGCCCTAACAGAAACCTGGCTGAGGGGCAATGCCACCTTTCCCGTTCATGAAGCCTTCCTGCTTGGCTGTATCTTCCACCCTTTGCCCCATTAAGACCGTCCTGGTGGTGGTGTGGTGCTTATCACCAAATCTCACCTTGGTCCGATCCCACTACTCCTCTGACACTTTCCCCTCCTTTGAGTATCTCACCTTGATCCACCCTCTCACCTCTCATTCATTGTTCTCCACTGCCTTCCCAAGTAGGGTATAAATGTTCTTACTGAGATATCTTCATTGCTTTCCTCCCTCAGCATCTGCACCGGTGATTTCAACGTCCCTATCAACTCATCATGTTCTCTCTCCTCCGGTTTCACTGACTTCTTACCCTCCCTCCTAGTATACTCCCAGCCCATATTCACAGCCACCCCCTTGACCTTGCCATCTCACATGGTCTTGCTAATTCCATCGTATCAATTATAGAGAAGGCCATCTCTGATCACTTCCTTGTATCACTCTCCACCCACATCCCCCTTCCACGCCCCAACAGCTAACGCTGCAGCCCGTCTGCGCACAGCAAGATCCCACAATGACCAGCAATGTGACAATGACCAGATCATCTGTTTTAGTGATGTTGATTGAGGGCTAAATATTGGCCCCAGGATTACCTGGGGTAATCTTCGAAATGGTGTCATGGGATCTTCTACACCCACTTGAGAGGCCAGCTAGGGCTTTGGTTTAAAATCTCATCCGAAAGTCAGCATCTCTGACAATGCAGCACTCCATCAGCGCTGCACTGGGGTATCAGCTGAGATTGTTACCCTGGAGACCTGGAGATAGCAGATGGAGTCTAATGTGGGGAAGTGTGAGGTTCTTCACTTTGGCAGTAAGAAGGAAAAAAGCAGAATATTCTACAATAAGGCATGTAACTTTTAAATGTTGATATTCGGGGGACTTGGGCGTACTCATACAAGGAACATAGAAAGTTAGCGTGCAGGTACAGCAAGCCATTAGGAAGGCAAATGACCTTTATTGCAAGGGGATTGGAGTACAATAATAAGGAAGTCTTGCTAGAATTGCTACAGGGCTTTGGTGAGACCACACCTGGAATACTGTGCCCAGTTTTGGTCTCTATATGTAAGGAAGGATATACTTGGAGGCAGTACAGTGAAGGTTCACTAGATTGATCCCTCGGATGAGAGGGTTGTCCTACCAAGAAAGGTTGAGTAAATGGGGTCTATACTCTCTGGAGTTTAGAAGAATGAGAGGTGATCTCATTGAAACATATAAGATTCTAAAGGGGCTTGACAGCATAGATGCTGACAGGTTGTTTCCCCCTGGCTGGGGGAAACACGGGGGGCACAGTCTCCGGATAAGGGGCCGATCATTTAGGACTGAGATGAGTAATTTCTTCACTCAGAGGGTTGTGAATCTTTGGAATTCTCTACCCCAGAGGGTTGTGGTTGCTCCATCATATTTGAGAGTGAGATCGACAGATTTTTGGTCTCTCAGGGAATCAAGGGATATGGGGAGCGGGGAGTTGAGGCAGATCAGCCATGATCGTATTGAACGGCAGAGCAGGCCCAAGGGACCGAATGGCCAACTCCTGCTCCTAGTTCCTATGTTCAACCTCCCCAACTGTCTAGTCTTTGGCCCTTCATTCAGCTCAACATTTCTGCAGTCACTGATTTGCTCAACTGCACCCTCACCTCCAACTTTGATGTCCGAGTGCCCAGTAAAACCGTTACTGTCCCTCTCCCTGGCCGTTGACCCTCATCTCTGCTCCTTTAAGTCCAAGGGACACCGATTTGAAGGAATGTGGTTTCCAGTTGTCACTTTCGGGTCCTGCTGCCTTCTACTAAAACTGCTCACTGTTCCAGGACCATCCTGGAATTCAAAGATAACCCCAGTTTCTTTTCTCTACTGCAAACTCTTAAAATCCTTTTCCCTGTCACCTCCAACAATAAGGGTGAGGAGCCCATGGATTTCTTTGTCACTAAGGTCGAGACCATCCGATCAGCTGCCTCTGCCCTGTCCCTCCTTTCCACTAGCCCACCAGGCCAAACTTTCTATCATGATCCCCGCTGCCCTAGCCCTCAATTTGAATCTTTCTCTAGCTTCTCTCCTCTGTCCCCTCATGCCCACTCTGAGAACATCTTCTCCATGAGAACCACTGCCTGCTCCTTCGACTCCATTCTCACTGCTGATCACCCAACTTCCCCTCCTGGTCCCCATGTTAGCCAGTATTGTAAATGGTTCTCTCTCTTCAGGTGTTGCCCCTCTCTTCTTTAAATCTTCCATTATCACCCCTCTCCTCAAAAAACCAACCCTTGACCTCACCGCCCTTGCAAACTGCCATCTCCAACCTCCCTTAGCTGACTGGGACTGCTCTCACCTGGTTCCATTCTTCTCTAACTAATCATAGCCAGAGAATCACTTGCAATGGCTTCTCTTCCTGCTCCCACACCGTTACCTCTGGTGTCCTCCAAGGGTCTATCCTTGGCCTCCTCCTATTTCTCATCTACATCTTGGTGACATCATCTGAAAGCGCAGTGTTAGTTTTCACATGTACACTGATGACACCCAGCTGTACCTCACCACCACCTCTCTCAACTCCTCCACTGTTGCTAAATTATCAGATTGCTCATCCCACATCCAGTACTAGATGAGCTGGAGTTTCCCCCAATTAAATATTGGGATGACTGAAGCCATTGTTTTCGGCCCCCACACCAATTTCTGAGCAACATAAACAGTTCTTCCCACCAACCCTGCCCTCATCTCCCTCCCTCTCCCTCCCAACCATGTCATCTCCTCGGAGAGGCAAAATAGCTGCCAAAAAAAAAAACCCCAGCACCAATAATAAAATTCCTTTCTGCTCCACGATATCGAAGACTGTCCGTCCAGAAGCTGCTGCATCCCCTCAACCTCCGCCTAACTCCATTCCCTCTCCTCATGAAATGGTTTACCTCAAGGTCTAGGCCAGTAAATCGCAGGCAGCCATTTTGACCAGGGTGGCGGGGGGGTGGTGGTTGGTGTGCGGGGAGAGGGGTGGGGGGTTGGTTACCATCTCCACAGCAACCGGGTCCCGCAGGGGGTCCTGCCGGTTACCTGTTCTGTAAAGGGTGCCAGTCGCCTCTCCCATTACCCCCTGCTGGGGCTGGGAACAGGGCGAGGGGAGGAATTGGGCCTAGTCTCTGTGAGGGTTCGAGCCAGGCCTGTCGCTCGATGGAGGTTTGCCGCGATGTGGTCCCGGTGCACGGTTAGACCATTGAAAGAGGGGATAAAGAATGACATTTACCGTTGGTGAAGAACTTTCCTTCTCTTTCTTTGTCAGTGACAAAAAAAAAACCAGAGCAGGAAAGGCAGGCCTGTGGGAGTTGCCGTGACAACCGCATGCAATCTGATCAGGCTGAGTTTGCAATCCAGGCCTGGTGCAAACTCGCTTGGGTGGGGAGCCGGTGGAGGGGATCAAGGGGAATCAAGGGGAAAGGAAGCCTTTTTCAGGGAAAGCGGTCTTGCCTCTGGGCCTGTCAATGGCCTAGTTGTCCAAAACATTACCACCAGTGTGAATGATGGTGCTCCAAATTGAAATAACCTCTCTGCCCTCTCCACTCCAACCCGATACTGGCCGCCAACTGGGCTACGGCCTCACTTTTTTCCCTCTAGCCTTCTTGGCCTTCCTCTGTCAGTTGGTCCTTCCTCTCTCCCTCTCCTCCTCCCCCTTTCATTCCCTCTCTCTCCCACTGGGGCCCCGGCCGGAACTAGTCAAAGAATGGGCGGCTAAATGTGCGCTGAATGCCTCCTCCTCTGGAGCTGGCAGAGCAGGATCGAAGAGCCGCACCAGTGAGCGCCGATAGGGCTATTCGACTGTGAGGGCATCACAACAGCGCCCGATCCGGCCCACTATCACCCATTATCCACACGCAAGGGGATTGCTCAATGCTGAGGATGTGGTGCGGTGGGGGGGGGGGGGGGCAATGGGGAGCAGAGCGTCTTGGTTCCACCCCCACCCACCCTCACTTTATGCCTGGGTGCTGAGGCCAGTTTTGTCGATGGTTCCCCAAGCGGATCAGCTACTGGGGGGTGGGTAGTGGGGGTGGGGGGGGGGGCGAAGGAGGGCCGAATCAAACCTGGGCTGCATGCCTCAGTACCGCACCTGGGGGTGACTTTGGTGAGCTCGGAGCTACTCACCAGCCTCAAAAAAAATTCTCCCGATCTTTTCTCTGCTGGAGAATAAGGAGCACAGAGTGCTATGATTTCACACCTACTCACAGTGCCAGAGGGTTCAAAGTACAATCACCTGCTTATATTTTTAATTTCATAGTAAGGTCTCTCCCTCGTCAAACACCTTTTGTTTTTGAAGAGTAGTCACTGTTGGAATGTAGGAAACGTGGCAGCCAATTCTCGCACAGCAAGATCCCACAAACAGCGACGTGATGATGACCCAGATCATCCGTTTCTGGTGATGTTGGGCTGAGGGATAAATATCGACCCCAGGACACCGGGGAGAACTCGCCCCCCCAACCACCGCCCTTCTTCCAATAGCGGCCGTGGGATCTTTTACATCCACCTGAGAGGGCAGATGGGGGGCCCTCGGTTTAACGTCTCATCTGAAAGACGGCACCTCCAGCAGTGAGGCACTCATGTACAAAAGGCCCAGGGAGAGGGAGGGGAGTGAGCTAGGCCTGTACTAAAGTCTCAGGGATAGAGATGGGAGTGAGTAGCAGGCCTGTACTATAGGCCCAAGAGAGAGAGGGAGAGGGGGCGGTGCAGCACCAGGCCTGTATTAACTCAGGGAGAGAGAGAGTACCAGGCCGAAGATGGCCTTCTCGTTCGACTTTTCCGTTCTCTCACAGATACGCAGCAGTCGACATGAGGGCCCACTTCGAAGGCGAGGGGGGGTCTTTGTTATAATGGAGCGTATAGAGCGGTTTCACTCACCCTAAGCATTGTGGGTAAGAATGGCCTCCATTTTGACCATCGACTGAGGCTCGAGGAGTGACAGCTTTCTCTTTGATTCAGGGTTCCCGTTTTGTTGCCACAATAACTTGAGCTCCGCAAAGAACAGATTCTCCTCGACAGCGGCCTGCGACCGGAAACTTCTAGGAGGTGTGTAGGTGGTGGGGGCCCCCTTTCCCAGCGAAGAGAATGACATTGTTGCAATAGCCTGTCAGGGCCGGGGGTGACAGCAGGTTAGTGAGAGTGTGAGCCCTCCACAGGAAAGGGCGCCTGGAGCTAAACCTTAAAGCCGTACGCACCTGACTACAGTGGGGGCCACAGACCTCCACAGCAAATTCCGGGTTTCCGTGTGTTTGCTCGAGGAAGATCGAAGACCGAAATCCTGCCTGTTTTCTTTTTGTGCACGAGTGAACCGATGAGACAATGTTGCCCTTCCGATACTGAGCTCCTTGACAGATACATTCTCATCCACTGCCCCAGCCCTGTACCCTCACACTCCCTCTCTGCCCAATTCCAGGCCCAAACCCCAATTTGCCCTAACAGAACAGACCTCCACCTCTGACTCGGGATTTTACAAGGGTGTGGGTTGATGTTGTGCACAATTACTCCCAGTGTTGTGCGTTGGTGAGTATGGTAATAGCAGGATGTGGCTGGTGAACTGGTGCAGGAGGGAGTGTTTCACATTCCTGAGGCACTGGGGTGAGTTCTGGGGCAGGAGTGACCTCAACAGGGCTGGGGCTAACATCCTCGCGGGAAATTTACTGCCATGGGGGGAGGGTTTAAACTAATTTTGTTGGGGGGGGGCGGATGGGTATTAGAGAGGAGAAAACAGGTGCAGAAAGGACTGAGAGGAGACACGTCACACTGGAATACAGAATAGTTCAGAATTAGGAGGGGTCAGATGTGGGGGTGAGGGGTGAATGTAAGGCAGACTAAGGTTGCAGTGCATGTCTGCAAATGCCCGGAAGGTGGTAAATGAGATTGGTGAACTGTAGGCACAAGTTGCCACAGGTGACTATGATATAGCAGCAATATCAGAGACCTGGATCAAAGAATGGGAGGATTGGGAATTTAATATTCCAGGATGCAATGTGTTCAGGAGAGATAGGGAAGGAGAAAAAGGAAGGGCGGGCTGGCAGTACTGATCAAAGAAACTACTGTAGTGCTGGAAAGGAATGATGTATGTGAGGGGGTCGAAGACGGAATCTATTTGGCTAGCATTAAGGAATAACAGAGGAGCTATTACACTACTGAATGTATACTACAGGCCACCAAATAGTGGGAAGGCGATAGAGGAGCACATTTGCAGCCAAGTTACAGAAAGATGGAAAAACTATAGGATAGTGATAATTGGGACCTTTAATTACCCTAATATACACTGGGATAGCAACAGTGTAAAGGACAAAGAGGGGGAGGAATTCATGAAATGTGTGCCAGAGAACTTTCTTGATCAGTGTGTTTCCAGCACAACGAGGAAGGAAGCAGCGCTGGATCTGATTCTGGGAAACGCGATGGGGGCAAATGGAGCACGTTTCAGTGTGGGTGCATTTGGGGAAGAGTGATCATAATATCAAGTTTAGAATAGTAATGGAAAAGGAACAATCAAACATGAAAATGATTAAATGGAGGAGGGCTGACTTCAGTGAGTTGAAAAGGGGTCTGGCCCAGGTGTATTGGAATCAAAATTCTGGAGGAAAAGTGATCAATGGGAGGCCTCCAAAGAGGAGACTGTTCATGTGCAATGTAGACGCATTCCCAAGAGGGGGAAAGGAAGCACACTCAAAGGTAGAGTTCCCTAGATAATTAACAATATAGAGGTTCAAATGAAATAGAAAAAGGAGAATCTAGCTGAATACAGAAAATACAGAGGAGATGTAAAAAGGGAACTAAGAGGGGCTAAGACAGAGCATGAGAATGGATTAATGGCTGCCTTAAAGGGGATCTAAAAAATTTGTTAATAGAATCATAGAAAGTTTAAGGCACAGAAAGAGGCCACTTGGCCCATCGTGTCTATAAATAATCAAAGGGAGGATGGAGCTAATTAGAAACTGCAAAGGAGATCATCTTGTGGAAGCAGAGAGACTGGCCGAGGTATGAAATGAGTATTTAGTCTCTGTCTTCATTAGAGAAGAGGATGCTGATAATGTCGCAGAATAGGAGGAGGCAGGAGCAATAGTGGATAGGATAAATATAGAGGAGGTAGTTAATGGTGCTGAAAGTAGAAACGTCACCTGGTCCGGATGGGAAGCATCCTAGATTACTGAGTGAAGTAAGGGTGGAAATTGCAGAGGATCTGACCACAATCCTCCGAAGATATGGGGGTTGGTGCCAGAGGGAGTAAACCCAGCAACTACAGGCCAGCCAGCTTAACGTCAATGGTAAGGAAATCGTTAGAGACAATAATCCAGAGTAAAGTTAATTTGCATTTGGAAACGTATGGGTTAATAAATGAAAGCCAGTACAGCTTTGTTAAACACATCATGGTTCACTAACTTGATTGGAGTTCTTTGGTGAAGTGACAGAGAGGGTTGATGTGGGCAGTGCACTTGATGTTGTGTATATGGACTTTCAAAAGGTATTTCATAGAAGAACAACATATTGGGCTTGTTGGCCAAACTGGAGCCCCTGGGATTGAAGCACTGGCAGCCTGGATACGGAATTGGCTCAGGGTCAGAAAGCAGAGAGTAGTGGTGAACAGTTGTTTCTATTTCAGACTTGGGGGGAAGTATACAGTGGTGTTCCCCAGGGGTTGGTATTAGGACCACTGCTTTTTTGGCATATATTAATGACCTGGAATTGGGCACTAATAATTTCAAAGTTTACAGATGACAGGAAACTTGGAAATGCAGTTAACTATGAGGAGCAAGGGGAGAGCCAACTGTGCAACAGCCCCGACAAACAAATTTCTCTGCAGCACCTGTGGAAGAGCCTGTCACTCTAGAATTGGCCTTTCTAGATTCAATAGTAACTTTCAAAAGGGGAACTGGATAAATAATTGAAGGGGTACGTTTTGCAGGGATACGGGGGAAAGAGCAGGTGGGAGTGGGGCTAATTGGATAGCTCTTTCAAAGAGCTGGCACTCGCACGATGGGCCGAATGGACTCCTTCTATGCTCTTTGATACTATGATTCTAACAGTGGTTACCATTGTCATGAAAGAGAAAAGGGGCGGCTGAGGGGTGACCTGATAGAGGTCTTTAAAATTATGAAGTGTTTCGATCGGGTAGACGTAGAGAAGGTGTTTCCAATTGCGGGCGAGACCAGAACTCGGGGCCATCAATATAAGACAGTCACTAATAAATCCAATCGGGAATTCAGGAGAAACGTCTTTCCCCAGAGAGAGGGGAGAATGTGGAACTCGCTATCACAGGGAGCGGTCGAGGTGAATAGTATGGATGCATTTAAGGGGAAGCTGGATAAACACATGAGGGAGAAAGGAATAGAAGGAGATGTTGATGGAGAGAGAAAAAGGACTGGATTTTCCCAGCTCCATTGAGGCAGGGTTGGGACAGCTCTCCGACGCATTCCTGCCGCCAGGGTGGGGCTGGGAACAGGATCATTTTCCCACTCTGTGGAGTTGGGCAGTCAATGAGGGTGTTAAGGTCCCAAATTGGGGCAATTCTGTGGTGTGGCCAGAGCCTTCCTGCGGGTGGAGCAGCCTCACCTCCCCCACACCCCACCCGAGGCCCGGCTGCGTGCAGAGTCCGCCAGCTTAGTGGAGGAGGCCCCCCTGCGCCAGGACTGTGTGGATGAGAGGCCGCAGTTGCGGCTGTGCCCAACCCTGAGGAGGGGTCCCTCCCCACCCCCCCGCCCCCAACCCCAGTGTCGGCTTATCGGCTTCAGGAGTCTCCCGCGCAGCCGTTCCGCGTTGGCCGCCGACGGCGTCTCCACGTTGAAGCGCCCTCGGGGTCCCCGACCTGACCCTCGGTGGCGCCCGCCGCTCCCGGAGGCTGTCTCCTGGGGGCCACGGCGCTACAGGTCTTGGCCCTGGCAATTGAGGTCCCGGCATCCCAATTTCGTCCCGACGTCGGGGGCCCGCGGCCTGCGGGAAAACCCAGACCAACGAGAGCTGGGAGGAGGCGGCATGGAGAAGCTGGGCTGAAAGGCCTGTTTCTGTGCTGTAAATTAGATGCAATTCTATGCAGAGCCTAGTGCAAAGGTTAACGGTCAGAGGTCACCTTTGATTGACCGCTTGATGGCAACCAGACAGAAACCCGAGGCTCTTACGACCAAAAACTGTCCCTCTGACCTCTGAGGGCCGGCCTTGGAGTTTGACGCTCTTCCTTGTTTTGTTGTTACCTCTAGAGCTGTGAAAATAAAACAGGGTGGGGGTGGGGCAGGGGTTGAGGGGAATAGCTTGACTGACAATCAAGAACCATCCAATCCACTAAGGAAGAGTCTGTTGACTGTCCAATTGGCTTGGGAAAGCATTCCAGGGCTCGAGTTGCCGGGTGACCCAATGCTGGGGCAGGGGGCGGTCGGAGGTGAAAGGTCATGTGATGAAACCTCCAGGAATCCGTCCAAGCAGAGCTGGCGGGAGGCTCTTTGCCAAACTTTGTGTTGGACAAGATCCTCTGCTGTTTTGGACACTGTGCACTGGGCTTCTCATTCTGTCTCTAAAAGTTCCTTCAATCCTTTGCGCCCCCTTCCCCCTCGTTGTCCCTTGCACCGAGGGTGGGAGCTGACAGGACGTCTGAGTGTTGAAGACGTTACCCGCTTGTACGTACACCACAGGGGACCTGATCCAAAATGGCCGCCCACCTACTGGGCCCCATCGGGCCCCTTCCACCTCACCCTGACCAGCGGTCCTCTTGGTCTTGTTGCGGTTCTTTCTGCCTCCCAACTTTCCTTCAGGCCTCTCTCTCAGGACGACCTGGGTTGGCATCACTCCAGTTCGAACTGAGTCAGTTCCCAGCCTGCATCTGGCCTCAAGCAGCCAGGCTGAGCTAAGTCTAGCCGTTAACTTGATTCGAGGCGTTAAGGGAAATTAAAACAAGTCAAATACAATCCACATTTTTAAAAAAACAATTAGTAATCTCCACAGTTAATTTGCTAAAACATTCACTGCTAACTAAATGATCCAGTTGTAGTGATAGACTTAAAGTGTCTGTAAACAGGGCTATGAGTTCACATGTAGCTCATGTGCCGTCCTCTCCTGCACTTATTGTTGTCCTCAGTTTCAGTCCTTCCGCACGGCCAGTCCCAGATTTCAGATTTAAGTAGCGGAGGACTTTACAGGAAGTAGACTCTGCCGATTCATCGCTGGTTAGGCAGGCGGTACCTTTATCCACAATTCACCAGCTGCTGTCCATCAGGGAGAGGCCTGCCCTTGCTGCATCCAGTGATCCCATTAGCCACATTGTCCGTGTCCTCTGTAATCCCAGGCCTTTCCAAAGCGAACTGCTGGCCTGTGGACTGGGGTTAGAAACTCACCAGGGTATAGACCATGCTGCAAGGGAGGGAGGGAGAGATTACAACAGAGTGAGTAACAAGGACTGACAGAGGGAGAGCTGGGAGGGAGGAGGGAGAGAACGAGGCAGCGGGGAACCGAGAACACGATCGTACGAGTTAGGAGCAGAAGTAGGCCATTCAGCCCCTCGAGCCTCCTCCGCCATTTTAATAAGATCATGGCTGATCTGTGTTTCGAATTCCACACTCCCATCTACTCTCGAACACCAGAGAGAGAAGGGGAGAGAGGGGAGGGCGGGGACAGGGAGTAAGAGAGTGAGAGATAGACAGAGGATAACAGAAACTTAGGGAGTGAGAGGGAAAGGCAGAGGGAGAGATTAGGAGTGAGAGTAATGGAAACAACAGATGAAAGAGAGAGGGATAGGTTAATCGGGAAAAAGGGGGCGAGAGAGGGATGGAGAAAGAGAAAGGTAGAGAGAGGAGAGGTGGAGAGTGGGTACGAGAGTGTGACAGAGAGAGAAATAGAGGGAAAAAGATAGATAGAGAGACAGAGAGCGATAGAAACAGAGAGAAAAATGGAGAGATGGAGGGGCAGAGAGAGAGGACTAAAGAGAGAGAGAGAGAGAGAGAAGACAGAGATACAGAGAGATAGACACTGTGAGAGACAGAGAGAAAGGAATAAAGAGAGAGACCGGTATATGTACAGAGAGAGAGAGAGACAGAGAGGGGGAGTGAGAGAGAAAGACAGATAGATAGAGAGAGAGATAGAGACAGAGAGAGAACGACAAACAGAAAGAGAGGGTGAGCTAGAAAGAGAGAGATAGAGAGGGAGAGAGAGATATATAGAGAGAGACAGCGAGGGAGAATGGGATAGAGAGAGAGAGAGAGAGAGAGAGGTAGAGATGTTAACATTAGGATTGAGAGCCCTATTGCGTGTGTCAGGTAGGGTTTAGTAAGCTGATGTCAGTGGGAGTTGTGGCTTATCAGGTTGTGTGACTCAAACCAAGGGGGTGATGTGTCGGAGATGTTCAACCTGCCCAGCGGAATAGGGAAAGTTAAAGGGAGGAGATTATTTCCGTGGGTGTGACCCTGAAGACAGAATTCCACTGTCTCAAGTTAAGTACAAGCCCTGTAAAAGGGAGAGATAAGAAGTTACTTTTCATGCAAAGGTTTGTTACTGCGTGGGGTATCTTCACCCACCTGAGCTGGTCATTGAAAGATGCCGATCAGCCGCCCGGGGCCCTAAGCTCTGGAATTCCCTCCCTAAACCTCTCCGCCTCTCTCTCTCTCTCTCCTCCTTTAAGACACTCCTTAAAAACTGACCTCTTTGACCGAGCTTTTGGTCACCTGTCCCTAATATCTCCTTATGTGGCCCGGGGTTCAAATTTGGTTTTGTAACGCTCCTGTGAAGCACCTTGGGATGTTTTACTCGGTTCAAGGCGCTAGATAAATGCAAGTTGTTATTAAATATGTTGGTAAGTTCTTTGATGGGGAGAGTGTACATGGGCGGTGAGAAGCTGACGGATGAAAACTGTATTCATTTGCCTGACTGCCCACTGCTCATTTCAGAGCAAATTTAAACTATTAATCGTCGTCAGGAATTGAAATGCTGTTCGCTTGGAAGAGGGTCATAAATATTCTTGTAAACATCATTGTTTTCACAATAAGGTATTAAAAGATCATTATTGACTGCAACCTCTTTACATTCTGATATCTTCCAGTAAATTATATCAACACATTAGGGTCGATCGAGAGTTTATATTTAACCTGCTGCCTGTTTTGAAAAGCTCCTTACCATCAGCTTCCTCCCTCCCATACTCCTAAACACACTCACACTCATACACACCCACACACATACACTGACACACTCACACACATACACTGACACATTCATACACTGACACACTCACATACACTGACACACACACTCACACACTCACACTCACATACACTGACACACACTCACACACTCACACACATACACTGACACACTCATACACTGACACACACACACTGACACACTGACACACTCACACACTGACACACTCACACACATACACTGACACACTCACACACACTCACACACTGACACACACACTCATACACCGACACACACACACACACTAACACACACACTGACACACTCACACACTGACACACTGACACACTCACACACATACACTGACACACTCACACACACTCACACTCATACACTGACACACACACTCACACACTGACACACTCACTCTCACACTCATACACAGACACACTCACACAATGACACACACACTCATACACTGACGCACACACTCACACATTGACACACTCACACTCATACACTGATTCACACACACACTCACACTGGCGCACGCACTCACACACTGACACACACACACTCATACACTGACGCACACACTCACACATTGACACACACACTCACACACTGATTCACACACACACTCACACAGGCGCGCACACTCACACACTGACACACTTACACTCACACACTGACTCACACACACACTCACACTGACACGCTCACACTCACACATTTACACTCACACTCACTCAAACATGCACACACACTTCATACATTTTAAAAAAATTCATTCATGGGATGTGGGTGTCGCTGGCCAGGCCAGCATTTATTGCCCATCCCTAATTGCCCTTGAGAAGGTGGTGGTGAGCTGCCTTCTTGAACCGCTGCAGTCCTTGTGGGGTAGGTAGACCCACAGTGCTGTTAGGGAGGGAGTTCCAGGATTTTGACCCAGCGACAGTGAAGGAACGGCGATATAGTTGCAAGTCAGGATGGTGTGTGACTTGGAGGGGAACTTGCAGGTGGTGGTGTTCCCATGCGTCTGCTGCCCTTGTCCTTCTAGTTGGTAGATGCACTCACACACATACTCACACTCACACACTGACACACTCAAACATGCACACACACACACTTCATACATGCACGCATACACACATACTCACACTCATACATACACATTTAGACACACTCACATGCACTCGCACAAACACACTCATATACACACACACACACAATCACACTTCTCCACACACTCTCAGACACACAGACACACAGGGACACACACACACTCTCACAGACATGAACACATACTCTCATAGACACACACACACACACACACACACACACTCACACTCACACATGCACTCACACAATCACACTTCTCCACACTCTCACACACTCAGACACACACACACATTCTCACAGACACACACACACACACTCTCACAGATACACACACTCAGACTCACACACACTCAGGCTCATACACTCACAGATACACACACATAGACACACACACACTCTCATAGATACACACACTCAGACTGACACACACTCAGGCTCACAGACACACACACACTCTCATAGATACACACACACTCAGACTCTCTCTCTCTCACACACACACACACACACACAGGTACTCAGACTTACACTCCCACACACACTCCCAGACACACACACACACACACACAGAGACACACAGGCACTCAGACTTACACTCCCGCACACACACACTCCCACACACAGACACACACACACACACACACACACACACACACACACATACATACACATACTCACAGACACACACAAACATTCTCACACAACATTTAAGAGGCATCTGGACAGGTACTTGAATGAGCAAGGCATAGAGGGATATGGAATTAATGCAGGCAGGTGGGATTAGTATAGATAGGCATTATGGTCGGCATGGACACGGTGGGCTGAAGGGCCTGTTTCTATGCTGTATAACTCTATGACTCTATGACATACACACAACACACTTGCAGAGATACACACACACACACACACACACAGTCTCACACACACTCTCACAGACACACACACACATATACACACACTCAGACTCAGACTTTCACACACACATTTTTTGTGGGAAATGTCGAACATTCCTTGTTCCAGTCCTACTCAGGCCCCCTCCCCCAACTCTTTTTCCGGTACATTGATGACTGTACCGTTCCCTTTCAGTTACAAGTCCCGGTTTGAACATTTACAATGCAAATTGCCTATGTAAACATGTCACACTGTAATTGCGCCCTCCCGCCAGCAGTGATGCTATAGCGCCTTAGTTCCACATCTCCTGAGCCTGTCCAGCAAAGGGTCGCCGCTGCACACACTAACGCCACGTACCCGAGTGCTCTGAATTCCACTATTCAACAAGTACAATTACATGTACATGCACCTGGAGTTCTGTAACCTGCAAGGCTACGGACCAGCTGCTGGAAGGGGGGGATTAGATTGGGCGGCTAGTTTTTACAGCCAGCCCAGACACGATGGGCTGAATGGCCTCCTTCTGCGCCATAACTTTTCTATGGTTTCTGCAACAATTTCTATTTATACAGCACATTGAACATTAATAAAATGTGCCAAGTCATTTTACAGGAGCATTATGAAGTGAATTAGACATTTAGAGGAGATATTGGGACAGGCAACTAAAAATTTGGTCAAAGAGGTCGGGTTTAAGGAGCATCTTAAAGGAGGAGAGAGAGAGAGGCGGAGAGGTATAGGGAGGACTTGCTTGGCCATTTCGGAGGGCAGTTAAGACTCAACCACATTGCTGTGGGTCTGGGGGAGTCACATGTAGGCCAGACCGGGTGAGGATGGCAGATTTCCTTCCCTAAAGGATATTAGTGAACCAGATGGTGGTTTTATTTTAACGACAATTGATGATAGTTTCATGGCCCCATTACTGAGACGAGCTTTCAATTCCAGATTAATTGAATTTTAATCCCACCAGTGGCCGTGTCGGGATTTGAACCTGCGTCCTCTCGGTCTCCTCCCCTGCCTCAGCAGTGCCCACCCCTCCTGGTGGAGCTGCCAAGGTTCGAGGGCTGCAATTGGCCTGGAAGTTCCAGGAGCCCGCCCACCGTCCCTAACTGGGGTTACGCTTGGCCCTGAGCTAAGCTCCCAATCCTCTCCATCGCAAATTCGGCCAACTTCCACCCCACCCCCCCCGCCTTCCCTCTCCGCCCCCGTCTCAGCTCATCTGCTGCTGAAACCCTCATCCGTGCCTTTGTTACCTCTCCACCTCTCTCTCCTCCCTTATCGCTCCTTAAAAGCCGACCTCTTTTACCGAGCTGTCAGTTGTCTGTCTCTAATATCTCCTTATGCGGCTCGGGGTCAAACTCTGTTTGATAACTTCCTGCGAAGCACCTTTGGATGTTTTACTTTGCTCAAGGTGTGAGATAAATGCAAGCGGCTGATGTTGTTCCCCCCCGGGATGATTTGGATTCAGACAGAATGTGGAAGAGTGGGAGAGAGAGAAAGAGGCAGACAGAAACAGGGAGAGACAGACTGGCATCAAATCATGGTGCCAGTTCCCCACTAGCACCGCTAACGCCTCCCCCTTCCCCCACCCCCCCGGCCTCTCAGGGTGAGCAAGAGCCCTTGCTCTCACCTGTACAGGTAGTAGAAGAAGGAGATGAGATAGAAGCAGAGTTTGCACCATGATTCTTTCTGGTAGTAGTTCAGGATTTCGGCACTCATTACCGAGGCTGGATCATAGAGCAACTCTGAGCCATCAGCAGGACGATGGAAGTATCTATAGAGAGAGAGAGAGAGAGAGACTGAAGGCTAGTTTACAGGCTTAGTTAACAACACTTCACCAAACCATCACTACAAGCACATCCGCAACACGGTTACAGGAGGTGCATCCTGTGTCGGAGGGGGCTGGCGTACCTCCCGACTCAGCTACATGGGTTCACATCCCACACCTCTGGAACCCTCCCTACCTCTCTGTGGTTTCAGGCTGCTGTGTTTGATGGGGACAGTGTAGAGGGAGCTAAGTATGATAATTCACACCGTGAAGAATCGCTGATGCCTGGTGACTCACGGCACAGTAGGCAGTGCCAATGGTTAAATGCACTGCGCCAAGGTGGCTAAGATAAGGTAAGGAAAGGCAGTGGTTAGGGTCTGTGTCCACCTGAAGTGATGACGTTCCCTTGCTTCCAGTGACTCACCTCCATAGATGGTAGAATAGCAGGGGAATGTTCAGCCCCAGAGTCACCCACTCCCCCGCACACATGAACATTACACAGAACAGGCCATGGATGGAATATTCTGGAAGCACCAGCTGAAACAGGAAGCAGAAGAGAAAGAAGAGAATTATTATTGTGCAAACCAATTGAGGAGTGTCAATATTACCTGGGAGACCTTGAGCACAACGGGATTTTTTGTGAGAAAACAGCAAGCAAGGCTTGGGAAAGGAGAGGCAGATACTCGGTGCAGCCATTTTAAAACACACAGGGGAGTGAGGATCAGACTGTGTTAACAGGGGAGTGAGACCCAACTGTGTTAACAGGGCAGTGAGGCCCAACAGTGTTAACAGGGCAGTGAGGCCCGGACTGTGTTAACAGGGCAGTGAGGCCCAACTGTGTTAACAGGGGAGTGAGACCCAACTGTGTTAACAGGGCAGTGAGGCCCGGATTGTGTTAACAGGGCAGTGAGGCCCGGATTGTGTTAACAGGACAGTGAGGCCCAACTGTGTTAACAGGGGAGTGAGACCCAACTGTGTTAACAGGGCAGTGAGGCCCGGATTGTGTTAACAGGACAGTGAGGCCCAACTGTGTTAACAGGGGAGTGAGACCCAACTGTGTTAACAGGGCAGTGAGGCCCAACTGTGTTAACAGAGCAGTGAGACCCAGACTGTGTTAACAGGGGTGTGAGGCCCGGATTGTGTTAACAGGGCAGTGAGGCCCAACTGTGTTAACAGGGCAGTGAGACCCAACTGTGTTAACAGGGCAGTGAGGCCCAGACTGTGTTTACAGGGCAGTGAGGCCCGGATTGTGTTAACAGGGGAGTGAGACCCAACTGTGTTAACAGGGCAGTGAGGCCCAACTGTGTTAACAGGGCAGTGAGGCCCGGATTGTGTTAACAGGGCAGTGAGGCCCAACTGTGTTAACAGAGCAGTGAGGCCCGGATTGTGTTAACAGGGCAGTGAGGCCGGGACTGTGTTAACAGGGGAGTGAGACCCAACTGTGTTAACAGGGCAGTGAGGCCCGGATTGTGTTAACAGGGCAGTGAGGCCCAACTGTGTTAACAGAGCAGTGAGGCCCGGATTGTGTTAACAGGGGTGTGAGGCCCGGACTGTATTAACATGGGAGTGAGGCCTAGACTGTGTTAACAGGGCAGTGAGGCCCAGATTGTGTTTTATTGGGCAGTGAGGCCCGGATTGTGCTAACTGGGCAGTAAGGCCCAGACTGTGTTAACAGGGCAGTGAGGCCCGGACTGTGTTAACAAGGCAGTGAGGCCCGGACTGTGTTAACAGGGCAGTGAGGCCCGAACTGTGTTAACTAGGCAGTGAGGCCCGACTGTGTTAACAGGACAGTGAGGCCAGACTGTGTTAACAGGGGAGTGAGGCCCAACTGTGTTAACAGGGCAGTGAGGCCTAGACTGTGTTAACAGGACAGTGAGGCCAGACTGTGTTAACAGGGGAGTGAGGCCCGGACTGTGTTAACAGGGCAGTGAGGCCGGGACTGTGTTAACAGGGCAGTGAGGCCCGGACTGTGTTAACAGGGCAGTGAGGCCGGGACTGTGTTAACAGGGGAGTGAGGCCCAGACTGTGTTAACAGGGCAGTGAGGCCCAGACTGTGTTAACAGGGCAGTGAGGCCCGGACTGTGTTAACAGGACAGTGAGGCCCGGACTGTGTTAACAGGGCAGTGAGGCCCAGACTGTGTTAACTGGGCAGTGAGGCCCGACTGTGTTAACAGGACAGTGAGGCCAGACTGTGTTAACAGGGGAGTGAGGCCCAACTGTGTTAACAGGGCAGTGAGGCCGAGACTGTGATAACAGGACAGTGAGGCCAGACTGTGTTAACAGGGGAGTGAGGCCGGGACTGTGTTAACAGGGCAGTAGGCCAGACTGTGTTAACAGGGCAGTGAGGCCCAACTGTGTTAACAGGGCAGTGAGGCCCAGACTGTGTTAACAGGGGAGTGAGGCCCAACTGTGTTAACAGGGCAGTGAGGCCGAGACTGTGATAACAGGACAGTGAGGCCAGACTGTGTTAACAGGGGAGTGAGGCCGGGACTGTGTTAACAGGGCAGTAGGCCAGACTGTGTTAACAGGGCAGTGAGGCCCAACTGTGTTAACAGGGCAGTGAGGCCCAGACTGTGTTAACAGGGCAGTGAGGCCAGACTGTGTTAACAGGGCAGTGAGGCCCAGACTGTGTTAACAGGGCAGTGAGGCCAGACTGTGTTAACAGGGCAGTGAGGCCCAACTGTGTTAACAGGGCAGTGAGGCCAGACTGTGTTAACAGGGCAGTGAGGCCCAGACTGTGTTAACAGGGCAGTAAGGCCAGACTGTGTTAACAGGGCAGTGAGGCCCAACTGTGTTAACAGGGCAGTGAGGCCCGGACTGTGTTAACAGGGCAGTGAGGCCAGACTGTGTTAACAGGGGAGTGAAGCCTAGACTGTGTTAACAGGGCAGTGAGGCCAGACTGTGTTAACAGGGCAGTGAGGCCCAGACTGTGTTAACAGGACAGTGAGGCCCGGACTGTGTTAACAGGGGAGTGAGGCCTAGACTGTGTTAACAGGACAGTGAGGCCCGGACTGTGTTAACAGGGCAGTGAGGCCCGGACTGTGTTAACTGGGCAGTGAGGCCCGGACTGTGTTAACAGGGCAGTGAGGTCCGGACTGTGTTAACAGGGCAGTGAGGCCAGACTGTGTTAACTGGGCAGTGAGGCCCGGACTGTGTTAACAGGACAGTGAGGCCCGGACTGTGTTAACAGGACAGTGAGGCCCGGACTGTGTTAACAGGGCAGTGAGGCCCGGACTGTGTTAACAGGGGAGTGAGGCCCGGACTGTGTTAACAGGGCAGTGAGGCCCGGACTGTGTTAACTGGGCAGTGAGGCCCGGACTGTGTTAACAGGGCAGTGAGGCCAGACTGTGTTAACAGGACAGTGAGGCCAGACTGTGTTAACTGGGCAGTGAGGCCAGACTGTGTTAACAGGACAGTGAGGCCCAGACTGTGTTAACAGGGCAGTGAGGCCAGACTGTGTTAACAGGACAGTGAGGCCAGACTGTGTTAACAGGGCAGTGAAGCCTAGACTGTGTTAACAGGGCAGTGAGGCCAGACTGTGTTAACAGGGCAGTGAGGCCCAGACTATGTTAACAGGACAGTGAGGCCCGGACTGTGTTAACAGGGGAGTGAGGCCTAGTCTGTGTTAACAGGACAGTGAGGCCCGGACTGTGTTAACAGGACAGTGAGGCCCTGACTGTGTTAACAGGGCAGTGAGGCCTGGACTGTGTTAACAGGGCAGTGAGGCCAGACTGTGTTAACTGGGCAGTGAGGCCCGGACTGTGTTAACAGGGCAGTGAGGCCCGGACTGTGTTAACAGGGCAGTGAGGCCAGACTGTGTTAACTGGGCAGTGAGGCCCGGACTGTGTTAACAGGGGAGTGAGGCCCGGACTGTGTTAACAGGACAGTGAGGTCCGGATTGTGTTAACAGGACAGTGAGGCCCGGACTGTGTTAACAGGGGAGTGAGGCCCGGACTGTGTTAACAGGGCAGTGAGGCCCGGACTGTGTTAACAGGGCAGTGAGGCCAGACTGTGTTAACAGGGCAGTGAGGCCTGGACTGTGTTAACAGGGCAGTGAGGCCCGGACTGTGTTAACAGGGCAGTGAGGCCAGACTGTGTTAACAGGACAGTGAGGCCAGACTGTGTTAACTGGGCAGTGAGGCCGGGACTGTGTTAACTGGGCAGTGAGGCCCGGACTGTGTTAACAGGGCAGTGAGGCCAGACTGTGTTAACAGGACAGTGAGGCCCCGACTGTGTTAACAGGGCAGTGAGGCCAGACTGTGTTAACAGGACAGTGAGGCCAGACTGTGTTAACAGGACAGTGAGGCCCAGACTGTGTTAACAGGGGAGTGAGGCCCGGACTGTGTTAACAGGGCAGTGAGGCCCGGACTGTGTTAACAGGACAGTGAGGCCCAGACTGTGTTAACAGGGGAGTGAGGCCCGGACTGTGTTAACAGGGCAGTGAGGCCAGATTGTGTTAACAGGGCAGTGAGGCCCGGACTGTGTTAACAGGACAGTGAGGCCCGGACTGTGTTAACAGGACAGTGAGGCCCGGACTGTGTTAACAGGGCAGTGAGGCCCTCAGTAGGCCACAAAACCCCCTGCCGGTTGCTGGCTGTGAGTTTCATTTCTAACCCCGTTACGATGGTTGCAGATGGGTTTGCCAAGGGCTCGACACCCACTGGGCGCAGTAGCTAATGGCGACGTGCCGCTTGGCGCCGGACTGCTGCCCTCCAGTGGAGGCCTGGCACCGACACATGCTGCCCCGTGGGCACTGGACGGTCAGATTTGATCCATTTGGTAGCTTTTAGTCTGTGAAATAACTGCATGCCAATCTCCAGCCTGCTCTACCGGCGCCATCCCTTGTTCTCCCTGCACTTGGTTCCCCCAAAACTAGACGGCTGGGCCGGGGCCAATGAAATGCTCAGAGGGCTCCTGGGATAGACTACAACAACAACCCAAGCAACAACTTGCTGTGATGTAGCGCATTCAGTGTGGCAAAACGTGCCAGCGCACTGAAGAAGCACATTATCAAAAATAGAGACACCAAACAACCTGAGAAGATATTAGGTGGTCAAAGAGGTCAGTTTTAAGCATCGTCTTAAAGGGGGAGAGAGAGAGAGAGAGAGAGGCGGGGAGGTTTAGGGAGGGAATTCCAGAGCTTAGGGCCCCCAGGCAGCTGAAGGCACGGCCGCCAATGGTGGAGCGATGGGAATCGGGGGATGGACAAGAGGGCGGAAATGGAGGATGGAGCACGTAGTGTTGGCCAAGGCAGTGACTTAAACTGATTCTATGACAGACAGACAGTGCATAGCAATCCCAATAGGATTCTCTCTGAGACCAGGGACAGGGGGAGAGGTGTGTGAGGAGGTTGAGACTAAACCCTCAGTTTTACACTGAATTGGCTGCAATTGTTAATTGATCCCACAAAGCTCAGTACTGGAGTTCTGTTGTTGCACTTGCTCTGATGCTAATGAGGCTGGAGCCTGTGTGTTTGGACCTCGTACGTGAGAGGAGTGATTAATAACTTTCGAATATGCCGTGGGTGCTTTATCCAGATTCAGTGAGATGGCTATTCTCTGCAGGTCCACCTCGTTAACTCACAGGAGGTATGCCTCGCCAGAGTATTGCAGGCAGCCTTTCCACGTGCACCATGCAGAGGATGAGCTTTACAAAATGCCAGCATAATGACCAGCCTGTTCAACGTTGGCAGAGCAAGGCAAGGAACAGAGAGAGACCAGCAGCGAGGGAGACAGTGAGGGAGAGACAAACAGAAAGGGACAGAGAGATGAGCAGAGAGGGAGAGAGAGAGCGCGAAGGGCAGACTGAGAGCGAGAGACAAGCGGGCGGGTTTGGAAGCGGGGTGGGAGGTTCCGTGAAGGGGAACCCAATTAAGGAGGTTAATACTTAAATTAGCAGTGATTTCAGAGAGGGTGGCAGTGTCGCACGGGCCCCTCCCCCATCCCCCAACTGAGTAAGGAAACCGGCAACACATTGGAGACAGCATCACGATCAGAGTTCGGAGTTGGCATCATATTTTGTATCATGCATTTTCTACATGCATAGAATCATAGAAAGTTTAAGGCACAGAAAGAGGCCACTTGGCCCATCATGTCTGTGCTGGCTGAAAAATGATCCACCCGTTCTAATCCCACCTTCCAGCATTTTGTCCGCAGCCCTGCAGATTACGGCACTTGAGGTGCATATCCAGACTCCTTTTGAATGAGTTGAGGATCTCTGCCTCAACTACCCTTTCAGGCAGTGAGTCCCAGACTCCCACCACTCTCTGGGTGAAAAACATTTTCTCTCATCTCCCCTCTAATTTTTCTACCAATCACTTTAAATTCACACACCCTCATCACTGACCTCTCTGCTAAGGTGAATAGACCCTTCACCTCCACTCTATCCAGGCCCCTCACAATGTTGTACATTTCAATCAGATCTCCCCTCAGCCTTCTCTGTTCCAGGGAGAACAACCCCAGACTATCCAATCTCTCCTCATAGCTACATTTTTCCAATCCTGGCAACATCCTCTTAAATCTCCTCTGTCCCCTCTCTAGTGCAATTACATCCCTCTGTAATGAGGTGACCAGAACTGCACACAGTACTCAAGTTGTGGTCTAACCAATGAGTTATACAGTTCCAGCATAACCTCCCTGCTCTTGTATTCTATATCTCAGCTAATAAAGGAAAGGATTCCATATGCCTTCTTAACCACCTGATCGACCTGTCCTGCTACCTTCAGGGATCTGTGGACATTCACTCCAAGGTCCCTCATTTCCTATACACTTCTCAGTATTTTCCCATTAATCGTGTAGTCCTTTGTCTTGTTTGACCTCCCCAAATGCATCACCTCCAAGTTGAGTTTTATTTGCCACTTTTCTGCCCTTCTGACCAGACCATCAATATCTTCCTGCAGCCTACAGCTATCCTCCTCGCTATCTACCACACGGTCAATCTTTGTGTCGTCTGCAAACTTCTTGATCATGTCCCCTACATTTAGGTCCAAATCGTTAATACGCACCACAAAAAGCAGGGGACCGAGTACTGAACTCTGCGGAATTTCATTGGAAACAGCTCTCCAGTCGCGAAAACATCCGTCAATAATTACCCTTTGTTTCCTGCCACTGAGCCAATTTTGTATCCACCTACCTGCATTTCCCTGGATCCCATAGGATTTTATTTTTTTAACCAGTCTGCCATGTGGGACCTTGTCAAAAGCCTTGCTAAAATCCATGTAGACCACATCAACTGCACTACCCTCATCTATCTTCCTTGTTACTTCTGCAGAAAATTCGATCAAGTTGGTCAAACAAGATCTTCCCTTAACAAATCCATGCTGACTATCCTTTATTAACTTGTACCTTTCTAAGTGACAGTTTATCCTGTCTCTCAGAATAGATTCCAATAATTTGCCCACTACTGAGGCTAGAATTCATATACGTTCACATATAACAGAGCAGAACGATTGTCAGCAATACATATGCAGCCAAATGCATTCATTCCCGTCTCCAGACTGACACGCCTGACAACTCTTGCAGGTGCCCTCTTGCTCTCCCTCCGCCTTCTCAGCACTCGCCTGTCCCAGTGGGGCTCTCAGCCAGCCCTCCCTCTGCACCCTCCGATTGGCCCTCCCGTGGGGCCGCCCGCCGGCCCCAATCGCATGGCCAATGGGAGGCCGCCTACTAAATGGGCCCCCCTAAAGTGAAGCTGGCAGGCACGGCACCGAAATGCGTGGATCCCAGCATCGGCTTCCCGATGCCCCGTGGGAACATTCAGCCCAAAGTGTGGGGAAGGAGAGCATGGGAGAAAGGGAGAGACAAGTAGAGAGGGAGAGAGAGAGGGAGAGAGGGCGAGGAAAGAAACAATCCAGGTGAGAGAGAGAGAGAGAGACGAGTGCACAGTACAGGCAGAAAGAGTGGGCCGAGAGGGGGGGGAAGACAGCAAGGGAAAGAAAGGTAAAGCAGCAAGGGCCAGTTATATATGGGCAGAAAGTGCATAGGAGAAAGAGGGAGAGCACGACAGAGAACGTGACTGAAAGAGTGAAGGAAAGGAAAGACAGAGTGAGAGAGAGATTGATAAACAAAGAACAAAGAACAAAGAACAGTACAGCACGGGAACAGGCCATTCGGCCCTCCAAGCCTGTGCTGATCTTGATGCCTGCCGAAACTAACACCTTCTGCACTTCTGGGGTCCATATCCCTCTAATCCCTTCTTATTCATATATTTGTCAAGATGTCTCTTAAACGTCGCTATCGTATCTGCTTCCACCCTGGCAGCAAGTTCCAGGCACTCACCACCCTCTGTGTTAAAAACTTGCCTCGCACATCCCCTCTAAACTTTGCCCCTCGCACATTAAACCTATGTCCCCGAGTAACTGACTCTTCCACCCTGGGAAAAAGCTTCTGACTATCCACTCTGTCCATGCCGTTCATAACTTTGTAAACCTCTATCATGTCACCCCTCCACCTCCGTCGTTCCAGTGAAAACAATCCGAGTTTTTCCAGCCTCTCCTCATAGCTAATACCCTCCAGACCAGGCAACATCCTGGTAAACCTCCTCTGTACCCTCTCCAAAGCCTCCACGTCCTTCTGGTAGTGTGGCGACTGGAATTGCACGCAATATTCTAAGTGTGGCCTAACTAAAGTTCTGTACAGCTGCAACATGACTTGCCAATTTTTATACTCTATGCCCCAAACGATGAAGGCAAGCATGCCGTATGCCTTCTTGACTACCTTATCCACCTGCGTTGCCACTTTCAGTGACCTGTGGACCTGTACGCCCAGATCTCTCTGCCTGACAATACTCCTAAGGGTTCTGCCATTTACTGTGTATTACCTGCATTAGACCTTCCAAAATGCATTACCTCACATTTGTCCAGATTAAATTCCATCTGCCATTTCTCAGCCCAAGTCTCCAACCGATCTATATCCTGCTGTATCCTCTGACAATCCTCATCATTATCCGCAACTCCACCAACCTTTGTGTCGTCCGCAAACTTACTAATCAGACCAGCCACATTTTCCTCCAACTCATTTATATATACTACAAACAGCAAAGGTCCCTGCACTGATCCCTGCGGAACACCACTAGTCACATCCCTCCATTCAGAAAAACACCCTTCCACTGTTACCCTCTGTCTTCTATGACCGAGCCAGTTCTGTATCCATCTTGCCAGCTCACCTCTGATCCCGTGTGACTTCACCTTTTGTACCAGTCTGCCATGTCTTGTCAAAGGCTTTACTGAAGTCCATATAGATAACATCCACTGCCCTTCCTTCATCAATCATCTTCGTCACTTCCTCAAAAAACTCAATCAAATTAGTAAGACACAACCTCCCCTTCACAAAACCATGCTGTCTCTCGCTAATAAGTTTGTTTGTTTCCAAATGGGAGTAAATCCTGTCCAGAAGGATTGATATTGCCTTTCCCTCGCTGTTACCCAAAGTGAAAGTTACCCCCTTCCCTCTCTCTCCCATGCTCTGTCCCTGTCTGTCACTCTGTAATTCCTCCCCTGTCTGACTCTCATCCTCACTTTTTTCTATCTCTCTCTCACATAATTTCTCCTGTCTGTCTCTCACACACTCTGTCCCTCATTCCCTCAGTACTGACCCTCTGACAGTGCAGCGCTCCCTCAGTACTGAACCTCTGACAGTGCAGCGCTCCCTCAGTACTGACCCTCGTGACAGTGCAGCACTCCCTCAGTATTGACCCTCCGACAGTGTGGTGCTCCCTCAGTACTGTCCCCCCGACGGTGCAGCACCCCCTCAGTACTGACCCACTGACAGTGTGGTGCTCCCTCAGTACTGTCCCCCCGACGGTGCAGCACTCTCTCAGTACTGACCCTCTGACAGTGCAGCACTCCCTCAGTACTGACCCACTGACAGTGCAGCACTCCCACAGTACTGACCCTCTGACAGTGCAGCACTCCCTCAGTACTGACCCACTGACAGTGCTGAAATCCCTCAATACTGACACTCTGACAGTGCAGCACTCCCTCAGTACTGACCCTCTGACAGTGCAGCACTCCCTCAGTACTGACCCACTGACAGTGCTGCAATCCCTCAGTACTGACCCACTGACTGTGCTGCAATCCCTCAGTACTGACCCTCCGACAGTGCAGCACACCCTCAGTATTGACCCTCTGACAGTGCAGCACACCCTCAGTACAGACCCTCTGACAGTGCAGCACACCCTCAGTACTGATCATCTGACAGTGCAGCACTCCCTCAGTACTGACTCTCTGACAGTGCGGCACTCCCTCAGTACTGACCCTCTGACAGTGCAGCACTCCCCTCAGTACTGACCCTCTGACAATGCAGCACTCCCTCAGTACTGATCCTCCGACAGTGCAGCGCTCCCTCAGTACTGACTCACCGACAGTGCGGCTCTCCCTCAGTACTGACCCTCCGACAGTGCAGCACTCCCCTCAGTACTGACCCTCTGACAATGCAGCACTCCCTCAGTACTGATCCTCCGACAGTGCAGCGCTCCCTCAGTACTGACTCACCGACAGTGCGGCTCTCCCTCAGTACTGACCCTCCGACAGTGCGGCACTCCCTCAGTACTGACTCTCCGATAGTGCAGTGCTCCATCAGTACTGACCCTCCATCAATGCGGCTCTCCCTCAGTACTGACCCTCTGACAATGCAGCACTCCCTCAGTACTGACCCTCCGACAGTGCAGCACTCCCTCAGTATTGACTCTCCGACAGTGCAGCGTTCCCTCAGTACTGACCCTCTGACAGTGCAGCACTCCCTCAGTACTGAACCTCTGACAGTGCAGCACTCCCTCAGTCCTGACCCTCTGACATTGCGGCACTCCCTCAGTATTGACTCTCCGACAGTGCAGCATTCCCTCAGTACTGACCCTCTGACAGTGCAGCACTCCCTCAGTACTGAATCTCTGACAGTGCAGCACTCCCTCAGTACTGACACTCTGACAGTGCAGCACTCCCTCAGTATTCTCTCCGACAGTGCAGCGTTCCCTCCGTACTGACCCTCTGACAGTGCAGCACTCCCTCAGTATTGACTCTCCGACAGTGCAGCACTCCCTCAGTATTGACTCTCCGACAGTGCAGCACTCCCTCAGTATTGACTCTCCGACAGTGCAGCACTCCCTCAGTATTGGCTCTCCGACAGTGCAGCGTTCCCTCAGTATTGACTCTCCGACAGTGCAGCGTTCCCTCAGTACTGACCCTCTGACAGTGCAGCACTCCCTCAGTATTGACTCTCCGACAGTGCAGCACTCCCTCAGTATTGGCTCTCCGACAGTGCAGCGTTCCCTCAGTATTGACTCTCCGACAGTGCAGCGTTCCCTCAGTACTGAACCTCTGACAGTGCAGCACTCCCTCAGTCCTGCACTAGGAGTGTCAGCCTAGATGATGAACTCAAGCCGCTGCAGTGAGTCTCAAACCCACGACCTACTGAATCAGCTGGCGACTGTGCCAAGACAACATGGCCAGATCTCTGCCTGCGTACACCGTCTGGACTCAGTTGTGAGTGGTTGGATGTGATAGCCGACTAGACAAGCCCACAGTGGGTTCAGTGAGAAGCAGGAATGAAGGTGGTGAAACCGGCTGGGAGGGAGTGCAAATAAAAATAAAACACTAAAAAAGAGGTCAAAATCTTTGGGGAGTGAAAGAAAGGGAGCAGATGGAAGGAGACAAGCTGAGGACAAAGAGGAGTTAACAATTCTGTGAGTGAGCCTCTGCTTTCTCTTTCCTGCTGTATTGAGCTCAGAGAAGTTGCTTGAGAGAATTTCGATACAGGCACATTTGGACATTGTCTCTTCACTCCCCATTGACGCACAGTGACCGTGACTCCCCATCTCCATGTCAGTCAGCGCTGTAATGTATAACCACACATTACTCTTAATGAGGCTGACATGATCTAACCGACCTCTTGCATCCAGTTGACGACCGGAACAGTCAGAGTAATTAGGAGCTTGTTAACTGCTGCTGTACTGGTGAATTGCAAGTGCAGCACAGGCCTACTGATGGGCAATGAGCATCTAAGAGAGGATACATACAAACAGCTGGTGGGAAAAATGTACATAATCCCAATGGACACAAACCGCTTTTCATTCATTCCTATAGTACACAATCCCAATGGATCAAATCCTTTTCCATTCACTCTCACTGTACACAATCCCAATGGACCAAACCCTTTCCCATTCACTCCCATTGTACACAGTCCCAATGGACCAAACCATTTCCATTCACTCCCATTGTACACAATCCCAATGGATCAAACCCTTCCCATTCACTCCCATTGTACACAATCCCAATGGACCAAACCCTTCCCATTCACTCCCATTGTACACAATCCCAATGGACCAAACCCTTCCCATTCACTCCCATTGTACACAATCCCAATGGACCAAACCCTTCCCATTCACTCCCATTGTACACAATCCCAATGGACCAAACCCTTCCCATTCACTCCCATTGTACACAATCCCAATGGACCAAACCCTTCCCATTCACTCCCATTGTACACAATCCCAATGGACCAAACCCTTCCCATTCACTCCCATTGTACACAATCCCAATGGACCAAACCCCTTCCCATTCACTCCCATTGTACACAATTCCAATGGACCAAACCATTTCCATTCACTCCCATTGTACACAATCCCAATGGACCAAACCCTTCCCATTCACTCCCATTGTACACAATCCCAATGGACCAAACCATTTCCATTCACTCCCATTGTACACAATCCCAATGGACCAAACCATTTCCATTCACTCCCATTGTACACAATCCCAATGGACCAAACCCTTCCCATTCACTCCCATTGTACACAATTCCAATGGATCAAACCCCTTCCCATTCACTCCCATTGTACACAATCCCAATGGACCAAACCATTTCCATTCACTCCCATTGTACACAATCCCAATGGACCAAACCCTTCCCATTCACTCCCATTGTACACAATTCCAATGGATCAAACCCCTTCTCATTCATTCCCTTGTCCACAATCCCAATGGACCAAACCCCTTCCCATTCACTCCCATTGTACACAATCCCAATGGACCAAACCATTTCCATTCACTCCCATTGTACACAATCCCAATGGACCAAACCCTTCCCATTCACTCCCATTGTACACAATTCCAATGGATCAAACCCCTTCTCATTCATTCCCTTGTCCACAATCCCAATGGACCAAACCCCTTCCCATTCACTCCCATTGTACACAATCCCAATGGACCAAACCATTTCCATTCACTCCCATTGTACACAGTCCCAATGGACCAAACCCCTTCCCATTCACTCCCATTGTACACAATCCCAATGGACCAAACCCTTCCCATTCACTCCCATTGTACACAGTCCCAATGGACCAAACCCCTTCCCATTCACTCCCATTGTACACAATTCCAATGGATCAAACCCCTTCTCATTCATTCCCTTGTCCACAATCCCAATGGACCAAACCCCTTCCCATTCACTCCCATTGTACACAATTCCAATGGATCAAACCCCTTCTCATTCATTCCCTTGTCCACAATCCCAATGGACCAAACCCCTTCCCATTCACTCCCATTGTACACAATCCCAATGGACCAAACCCCTTCCCATTCACTCCCATTGTACACAATCCCAATGGACCAAACCATTTCCATTCACTCCCATTGTACACAATCCCAATGGACCAAACCCCTTCCCATTCACTCCCATTGTACACAATCCCAATGGATCAAACCCCTTCCCATTCACTCCCATTGTACACAATCCCAATGGACCAAACCCTTCCCATTCACTCCCATTGTACACAATTCCAATGGATCAAACCCCTTCTCATTCATTCCCTTGTCCACAATCCCAATGGACCAAACCCCTTCCCATTCACTCCCATTGTACACAGTCCCAATGGACCAAACCCCTTCCCATTCACTCCCATTGTACACAATCCCAATGGACCAAACCCCTTCCCATTCACTCCCATTGTACACAATTCCAATGGATCAAACCCCTTCTCATTCATTCCCTTGTCCACAGTCCCAATGGACCCAAACCCCTTCCCATTCACTCCAACTGTACACAATCCCAATGGATCAAACCCCTTCCCATTCATTCCCATTGTACAGATCCCAGTGGACCCAAACCCCTTGACTCGGGAAATCCTAAAGTCCTCTTACCTCTGAGTCAAAAAGTCATCTTCATAGCTCCCACCAGAGACTAAAGCACATAATCTAGGCCGACACTCCCAGTGCCAGTACTGAGGGAGTGCTGCACTGTCAGTGATGTCGTCCTTCAAATAAGGAATTAAACTCAGGCCCATCTGTCTGCTTGGTGGATGTAAAATATCCCATGGCACTCGGGGATCTTGCTCTGTGCAGATTGCCTGCCAGGTTCCCTACATTATAACAGTGATTACAATTCAAAGAGTATTTCATTGGCTTAAAAGAATTCTGGGATGTCCTGAGGTTTTAGGAATGCAAGCTTTCTCTTTAGTCCAGTCTGATTTTTGCATCTCCTATGTTTTCCAGCCAATTTTCGCAGTGTCTCTCTTTCCCCTGCTCCCTGCATGGCTACCGGATTATCCGATCTCATTCCTTGCACTTTGCACATGAATTACATAGAACTTCCAGCACAGAAACAGGCCCTTCAGCCCAACCACTGTATGCTGGCATTTGTATTCCACACGAGCTTCCTCCCAGCCCTCTTCATCTCACCCTGTTAACATGCCCTTCTATTCCCTTCTCCAGCCCACGACCTACTATCTAGCTTTCCCTTAAATGCCTCTGTGCTAATCTCACCTCTCTCGGGGTAAAGAAGTTTCTCCTGAATTCCCTATTGGATTTATTCGTGACCATTTTATATTGATGGCACTAGTTAATGCTCTTCCCCACAAGTTGAAACTCTCTCTGACTCTATCAAAACCTTTCATAATTTTAAAGATTAGATCAGCCCTAGCCCTCTGTTTTCATGAGAAACCAGACCCCGCCTGATAATCCTGATATTCCTGATAATCTCGCAGTTCAGGGATTATCCTTGTAAATCCTTTTTGTGCCTGATCCACTGCCCCATTATCTTGTTTATAAGGTGACCAGAACTGCACACAGCACGCCAAGTGCAGTCTAACCAAAGTTTGATACAAGTTTAACATACTTTTCAATTCTATCCCTCCAGAAATAAAGCCTGGTGCTTGGTTTGCTTTTTTTTTAAGGCCTTATTAACCTACATCACTACTTTTTGTACTCCCAGAGCCCTCTGTTCCTCAACTCCATTTAGATTCTTATTTTCCAAGTAAAATATTTCTTTACTGTTCTTACAGAAGTGTAAAACCTCACATTTATCAATGTTAATATTCATTTAATAATTATTTGCCCATTCTGCAAGCTTGTTAATGCCCTCCTCAGTATTGCCTATCACCACCAATTTGGCGTCATCTGCAAAGATAAAAATTGTGTTTTTGTTTCCAATGTCTAAATTGTTAATGTAAATTATGAACAACAGCAGTCCCAGGACTGATCCTTGCACAATCCCGCTTCGCACCCTCTGTTGTTTAGCTACTCTTTACACCTACTCTCTGCTTTCTGTCTTGCAGTCAGCTAGCCATCCTTTCTGCCACTTGTCCTCTGACTCCACATGTTCTGATCTTAGTCATGAGTCTACTATGAAGGCTTTTTTGGAACTCTAAGTATATTACGTCTACCGCAGTACCCTTATCTACCCTTATCTGTTACTTCTTCAAGGAATTCAAGAAGGTTGATCAAGCATAGCCTTCCCTTTTGGAAGGAGTGTGATGGAATACTCCCCACTTGCCGACTACTCTATTTTATTTTCAGCTTCTAGACATTTTTCTATGACATCTTTGGTTAAGGATTCCATTATCTTTCCTGTCAGCAACATGAAGTTAACTGGTCTATAGTTCTGTAGACTTGTCCTATCTCTCTCTTTAAATATAGTAATCACGTTGGCTGTCTGCCATTTCTCTGGCACTATTCCCTTTGCGAATGAGTTGTTATATACATGTAATAGTACCTCTGCTATTTCTTCTCTATCTCCTTTGGTATACATGAATGCAATCCATCTGGACCAGGTGTTTAATCCTCTCTAACTTTAATACATTTATCAATTATCTCCCCCCTTTCTATCTTAATTGTCTTTATATCTTTTTTGATCCCTTCTTCTAATGTCATGGCCACTTGCTTGCCAAATACTGAGGCAAAGTATTTATTTAATATATCTGCCATTTCACTGACATTAGCTGTGAGTCTATGTTGTATGTCCTTCAGTGGCCCTATCTCGATCCTGATCTGTCTTTCCTTATTTATGTGTCTGTACAATACTGCACTATTTTCTATTTCTATTCCTTGATAATTTTATTTTGTCGTTCCTTTTTTCTTTCCAAATTTTTTTTGACTTCTTTCCTAACCTCATCGTATTCCCATTTGCCACCCCCTCCTTTGTTGTCTATGTACTTGGTCTGTGCTTTTTCTTTAGTTTTTCCCTTATTTCTTTATTCATCCATGTTGTGTCATTACTGGCTAGCTTGTTCTTAATTTTTAGTGGGTTACATTTCTCCCAATCCCTGTTTTAACTGTTTCCGACTGCTGTTCTCTAACTTGGTTCGAAAGGCTGGTGTTTGAATGTGGCAGGTAGTGGGATTGTGTCCCAGTGTTTGACAGGGCCTTTCGAGTCCTTACAATACACAACAGGGGCTGCTGTTCCCTCTCATATACAGCATGAATACCGTAGCGACAAGAGCAGGGCAGAGGCTGGGAATAGTGCGGCGAGTAACTCACCTCCTACCTCCCCAAAGCCTGTCCACCATCTACAAGGCACAAGTCAGGAGTGTGATGGAATATTCTCTACTTGCCTGGATGGGTGCAGCTCCAACAACACTCAAGAAGCTCAACACCATCCAGGACAAAGCAGCTCGCTTGATTGGTGCCCGATCCGCCACCTTCAACATTCACTCCCTCCGCCACCGATGCACAGTGGCAGCAGTGTGTACCATCTACAAGATGCACTGCAGCAACTCACCAAGGCTCCTTAGACAGCACCCTCCAATCCAAGAACTCTACCACCTAGAAAGACAATGGCAGCAGGCGCATGGGAACGCCGCCTCCTGCATGTTCCCCTCCAAGCCACACACCATCCTGACTTGGAACTATATAGCCGTTTCTTCACTGTCGCTGGGTCAAAATCCTGGAACTGCCTTCCTAACAGAACTGTGGGTGTACCTACCCCACATGGACTGCAGCGGTTCAAGAAGGCAGCTCACCACCACCTTCTCAAGGCCAAATAGGGATGGGCAAAAAATACTGGCCAGGCCAGTAATGCTCACATCCCATTCACTAATTAAAAAATGGACTGTTAATACACAGGGGCTGCGATTCTCTATAATATATACAGGGACTGCTATTCTCTATAATATATACAGGGGCTGCTATTCTCTATAATATACACAGGGGCTATTATTCTCTATAATATATAAAGGGGCTGCTATTCTCTATAATATAGACAGGGGCTGCTATTCTCTATAATATATACAGGGGCTACTATTCTCTATAATATACACAGGGGCTGTTATTCTCTATAATATATAAAGGGGCTGTTATTCACTATAATATACACAGGGGCTGCTATTCTCTATAATATATACAGGGGCTGCTATTCTCTATAATATATACAGGGGCTGGTATTCTCTACAATATACACAGGGGCTGTTATTCTCTATAATATAGAAAGGGGCTGCTATTCTCTATAATATACACAGGGGCTGTTATTCTCTATAATATACACAGGGACTGCTATTCTCTATAATATACACAGGGGCTGCTATTCCCTATAAAATATACAGGGGCTGCTACTCGACATAATATATGCAGGGGCTGCTATTCCCTATAATATACACAAGGGCTGCTATTCACTATAATATATACAGGGGCTGCTATTCTCTATAATATACACAGGGGCTGCTATTCCCTATAATATATACAGGGGCTGCTATTCTCTATAATATATACAGGGGCTGCTATTCTCTATAATATATACAGGGGCTGGTATTCTCTATAATATACACAGGGGCTGTTATTCTCTATAATATATAAAGGGGCTGCTATTCTCTATAATATACACAGGGGCTGTTATTCTCTATAATATATAAAGGGGGTGTTATTCACTATAATATACACAGGGACTGCTATTCTCTATAATATACACAGGGGCTGCTATTCTCTATAATATATACAGGGGCTGGTATTCTCTATAATATACACAGGGGCTGTTATTCTCTATAATATATAAAGGGGCTGCTATTCTCTATAATATACACAGGGGCTGTTATTCTCTATAATATACACAGGGACTGCTATTCTCTATAATATCCACAGGGGCTGCTATTCCCTATAAAATATACAGGGGCTGCTACTCGACATAATATATGCAGGGGCTGCTATTCCCTATAATATACACAAGGGCTGCTATTCACTATAATATATACAGGGGCTGCTATTCTCTATAATATATAAAGGGGCTGCTATTCTCTATAATATACACAGGGGCTGTTATTCTCTATAATATACACAGGGGCTGCTATTCCCTATAATATACACAAGGGCTGCTATTCACTATAATATATACAGGGGCTGCTATTCTCTATAATATACACAGGGGCTGCTATTCTCTATAATATACACAGGGACTGTTATTCCCAATAATATACACAGGGGCTGCTATTCGCTATAGTATATACAGGGGCTGCTATTCCCTATAATATACACAGGGGCTGCTATTCTCTATATTATATACAGGGGCTGCTATTCCTTACAATATACACTGGGGCTGCTATTCTCCATAATATATACAGGGGCTGCTATTCCCAAAAATGTACACTGGTTGCTATTCTCTATCATATACCCAGGGGCTGCTATTCCTTATAATATGCACAGGGGCTGCTATTCTCTATAATATATACAGGTGATGCTATTCCCTATGATATACACAGGGGCTGCTATTCTCTATAATATACACAGGGACTGCTCTTCTCCATAATATATACACGGGCTGCTATTCTCTATTATATACACAGGGACTGCTATTCCCTATAATATATACAGGGGCTGCTATTCCTTACAATATACACAGGGGCTGCTGTTCTCTATAATATATACAGGGGTTGCTATTCCCTCTAATATACACAGGGACTGCTATTCTCTATAATATATACAGGGGCTGCTATTCCCTCTAATATACACAGGGGCTGCTATTCTCTATAATATATACAGGGGCTGCTGTTCCCTATAATATTTACTGGGGCTGCTAGTCTCTCTAATATAAACAGGGGCTGCTATTCTCTATAATATATCCAGGGGCTGCTATTCCCTATGATATACACAGGGGTTGCTATTCTCCATAATATATACAGGGGCTGCTATTCCCTATAATATACACAGGGGCTGCTATTCTCTGCAATGTACACAGTGACTGCTATTCCCTATAATATACACAGGGGCTGCTATTCCCTATAATATACAGAGGGGCTGCTGTTCTCTTTAATATATACAGGGGCTGCTATTCCCTATAATATACACAGGAGCTGCTATTCTCTATAATATATACAGGGGCTGCTATTCCCTATAATATACACAGGTGCTGCTATTCTCCTTAATATATACAGGGGCGGCTATTCCCTATAATATACACAGGGGTTGCTATTCTCTATAATATACACAGGGACTGCTATTCCCTATAACATACACAGGGGCTGCTATTCGCTATAATATATAGAGGGGCTGCTATTCCCTACAATATGCACAGGGGCTGCTATTCTCTATTGTATATACAGGGGCTGCTATTCCCTATAATATATACAGGGGCTGCTATTCCCTATAATATATCCAGGGGCTGCTATTCTCTATAATATACACAGGGGCTGCTATTCTCTATAATATATACAGGGGCTGCTATTCTCCTTAATATAGACAGGGGCGGCTATTCCCTCTAATATACACAGGGGTTGCTATTCTCTATAATATACACAGGGACTGCTATTCCCTATAATATACACAGGTGCTGCTATTCTCTTTAATATATACAGGGGTGGCTATTCCCTATAATATACACAGGGGTTGCTATTTTCTATAATATACACAGGGACTGCTATTCCCTATAATATACACAGGGGCTGCTATTCGCTATAATATATAGAGGGGCTGCTATTCCCTACAATATGCACAGGGGCTGCTATTCTCTAAAATATATACAGGGGCTGCTATTCCCTCTAATATATCCAGGGGCTGCTATTCTCTATAATATGCACAGGGGCTGCTATTCGCTATTGTATATACAGGGGCTGCTATTCCCTATAATATATCCAGGGGCTGCTATTCTCTATAATATATCCAGGGGCTGCTATTCCTTATAATATACACAGGGATTGCTATTCTCCATCATATACACAGGCACTACTCTTCTCTATAATATACACGGAATGTTATTCTCCATAATATCTACAGGGAATGCCATTCCCTAGAATATACACAGGGATTGCTATTCTCTATCATATCCACAGGCACTAATCTTCTCTATAATGTCATCTATTATCCTAAAAGATTGTATAAGTATCTTCTTCTTTGGCTTCATTGTCTCGAGAGACAATGGGTAAGCGCCTGGAGGTGGTCAGTGGTGCGTGGAGCAGCGCCTGGAGTCGTTATAAAGACCAATTCTGGAGTGACAGACTTCCACAGGTGCTGCAGAAAAAATTGGTTGTCGGGGCTGTTACACAGTTGGCTCTCTCCTTGTGCTTCTGTCTTTTTTCCTGCCAACTGCGAAGTTTCTTCGACTCGCCACACTTTAGCCCCGTCTTTATGGCTGCCCACCAGCTCTGGCGATGGCTGGCAACTGACTCCCACGACTTGTGATCATTGTTACAGGACTTCATGTCGCGTTTGCAGACGTCTTTAAAGCGGAGACATGGACGGCCGGTAGGTCTGATACCAGTGGCGAGCTCGCTGTACAATATGTCCTTGGGGATCCTGCCATCTTCCATGCGGCTCACATGGCCAAGACATCTCAAGCGCTGCTGACTCAGTCGTGTGTATAAGCTGGGGATGTTGGCCGCCTCGTGGATTTCTGTGTTGGAGATGCAGTCCTGCCACCTGATGCCAAGGATTCTCCGGAGACAGCGAAGATGGAATGAATTGAGACGTCGCTCTTGGCTGACATACGTTGTCCAGGCCTCACTGCCATAGAGCAAGGTACTGAGGACACAGGCTTGATTCACTCGGACTTTTGTGTTCCGTGTCAGTGTGCCATTTTCCCACACTCTCTTGGCCAGTCTGGACATAGCAGTGGAAGCCTTTCCCATGTGCTTGTTGATTTCTGCATCGAGAGACAGGTTACTGGTGATAGTTGAGCCTAGGGAGGTGAACTCTTGAACCACTTCCAGAGCGTGGTCGCCAATATTGATGGTGGAGCATTTCTAATGTCCTGCCCCATGATGTTTGTTTTCTTGAGGCTGATGGTTAGGCCAAATTCGTTGCAGGCAGCCGCAAACCTGTCGATGAGTCTCTGCAGACACTCTTCAGTGTGAGATGTTAATGCAGCATCGTCAGCAAAGAGAAGTTCCCTGATGAGGACTTTCCGTACTTTGGTCTTCGCTCTTAGGCGGGCAAGGTTGAACAACCTGCCACCTGATCTTGTGTGGAGGAAAATTCCTTCTTCAGAGGACTTGAACGCGTGTGAGAGCAGCAGGGAGAAGAAGATCCCAAACAGTGTAGGTGCGAGAACACAGCCCTGTTTCACGCCACTCAGGATAGGAAAGGGCTCTGATGAGGCGCCACCATGTTGAATTGTGCCTTTCATATTGTCATGGAATGAGGTGATGATACTTAGTAGCTTTGGTGGACATCCGATCTTTTCTAGTAGTCTGAAGAGACCACGTCTGCTGACAAGGTCATAGGCTTTGGTGAGATCAATGAAAGCAATATAGAGGGGCATCTGTTGTTCGCGGCATTTCTCCTGTATCTGACGAAGGGAGAACAGCATGTCAATGGTGGATCTCTCTGCTCGAAAGCCACACTGTGCCTCAGGGTAGACACGCTCGGCCAGCTTCTGGAACCTGTTTAAAGTGACTCGAGCGAAGACTTTCCCCACTATGCTGAGCAGGGAGATTCCACAGTAGTTGTTGTAGTCACCGCGGTCACCTTTGTTTTTATAGAGGGTGATGATATTGGCATCGCGCATGTCCTGTGGTACTGCTCCCTCGTCCCAGCACAGGTAAAGCAGTTCATAGAGTGCTGAGAGTGTAGCAGGCTTAGCACTCTTGATTATTTCAGGGGTAATGCTGTCCTTCCCAGGGACTTTTCCGCTGGCTAGAGAATCAATGGCATCACTGAGTTCCGATTTTGTTGGCTGTTCGTCCAGCTCATCCATAACTGGCAGAGACTGGGCTGCATTGAGGGCAGTCTCAGTGACAACATTCTCCCTGGAGTACAGTTCTTGGTAGTGCTCAACCCAGCGGTTCATTTGTTTGCGTTGGTCAGTGATTATGTCCCCTGATTTAGATTTGATGGGGGGGCGATCTTCTTGATGGTTGGCCCAAAAGCTCTCTTAATGCCATCATACATTCCTCTGACGTTTCCGGTGTCAGAGGCCAGCTGAATATGACTGCATAGGTGTTGCCAGTAGTCATTTGCGCAGCGCCTGGCTGTTCTTTGTGCAGCGCTTCTGGCTGCTTTAAGTGCTACGGATGTTAACTCGCTGGGGGCTTTTTTGTAGTTCAGCAGTGCAATGCGCTTAGCGGCTATGACAGGTTCCAGCTCTTCAAAGTGAGATTGAACCCAGTCTGCATTCTGCTTCACATGTTTGCCATAGGTGGTCATGGCTGACTCATAGATGGCATCTCTGATGTGGGCCCACTTGGTCCCTGCATCCCCTATGGGAGTGTGTTGGAGGGCATTTTCAAGTGAATTTAGAAATTTTTGTAACAGCTGTGGATAAGAAATTCTGCTCGTGTTGATGCGCGGGTGGCCCTTCTGCTTGGAGTGATGCAGCTTCTTTGGTTTGAGTCTAACCTTGCTGCACACCAGGGAGTGGTCGGTGTCGCAATCCGCACTGTGGAAGCTGCGTGTGATTTGAACACAGTTAAAAGGGTAGCTAGGGAGAGAGTAGGTCCCCTCAAGGATCAGTGTGGTAATCTATGTGTGGAGCCACGGGAAATGGGCGAGGTCTTAAATGAATACTTCTCATCTGTATTTACAGTGGAGAAGGTCATGGAAGCTAGTGAGTTCAAGGGAGGGAATAGCGATATCCTGGAGCATATCAACATTACAAAGGAGGAGGTGTTGGAGGATTTGAAGCGCTTTAAGGTGGATAAATCCCCAGGGCCTGACCAGGTGTATCTTGGAAGCAAGGGAGACAATTGCTGGGGCCCTGGCAGAGATTTTTGTCTCATCGTTAGCCACGGGTGAGGTACCGGAAGACTGGAGGATAGCTAATGTTGTGCCATTATTTAAGAAGGGCAGCACAGATAAGCCAGGGAACTGCGCATCTGGAAAGGCATGGTCTGATTAGGGAAAGTCAGCATGGCTTTGTGCGTGGGAAATCATGTCTCACGAATTTGATGGAGTTTTTCGAGGAGGTGACCAAGAGGATTGACGAGGGCTGGGCGATGGACGTTGTCTACATGGACTTTAGCAAGGCCTTCGACAAGGTCCCGCATGGTAGGCTGGTCCAGAAGGTTCGAACACATGGGATCCAGGGTGAGAGGCATAGATAGGGTAGATAGCCAGAGTCTGTTTCATATGGTGGAGGCAACTAAAACTCGGGCATAGATTTAAGGTGAGAGGGAGGAGGTTTAAAGGGGATCAAAGGGGTAAATTTTTCACAGAAAGAATAGTGGGTATCTGGAATGAGTTGCCTGAGGAGGTGGTGGAGGCAGGAACAGTAGCAACATTTAAGAGGCATCCGGACAGGTACTTGAATAAGCAAGGCATAGAGCGATATGGAATTAATGCAGGCAGGTGGGATTAGTATAGATAGGCTTTATGGTCAGCATGGACGCGGTGGGCCGAAGGGCCTGTTTCTATGCTGTACGACTCTATGACTCTATACACAGGGACTGCTACTCTCTATCGTACACACAAGGACCCCTATTCTCTATAATATACACAGGGTCTGCTATTCTGTTTAAAATACACAGGAAATGCTATTCCCTATAATATACAGTGGAGCTGCTATTCCTGATGTGATACACAGGGATTCCTATTTTCTGTGTTATTCAGAATGGGCAGGGACAGCTTCACTTCAATCTTTTCTCGATTCAGGTGCTCGCTGAGGTTTCCGAGTTGGAGGTGTCGGCTCAGGTTGTGGAGGTGTGGTGTTTGTTCATAGCTCTGCCAGTCCTGTAATCGACAGGACAGAACATAAAGTTGACAAACTAGGACAGCTTGTGATGTTAGCAGATCTCTGAGGGATTCTAAACAGCCAATTTATTTTGCATCCAATTCCCAGAGCACAATGTGAAGAGCACACTGCCAACTCGAGATTTATTGATCGCAGTCTGCAGGAGCTACTGGTCAGAAATCCAGGGAATTTAATGCAGAGAGCTGTGTCTGAGATCTGAGGGTGAAGCTTTCTTTACTCTGGTGGGTGAGGAGGAGGCTGAAGGGAAGTCATTTAAGATCTTTAAATTAAGTGGTAATGTCCCAATTATCTGCTTTACCTGTGGTTCTGGGATAAGGACAGTGTGGCACTCCCTCAATACTGACAGGCAGAGTGACGGAGAGAGTGAAACAGAAAGTGTGTGCAGTCCGAGCGACAGAATCAGTGTTTCCCCCAGTGATCAGCTAAATCAGAAAGACTTTGTCTGCTGCATGGTACACCACACCTGTCAGTAAAAATAGCATGTCCTTCGACTAACCGTGTACAACATGACAGGCATTCCCAGTAATTAATAAAGTCCTGCGCCTGGGATATCCTAAAGAAGTCACATGACAAAATGTGAACATTTCAATTGGATTTTCGAAATGAGTTTCAGCCATGCCATATCTGCAGCTGTAAGTTCACAAGCCCCTGTCAATCTAAAATATCCTGGCACCAGCAGTAGTTAACCTCCAACTAAATGCAGTATGTACAGTGGTTGGATATTATCATATTAAAAGCACAGGCCTGACTACATAGGTCCACCTTACACTGAGTATTGCATAATGTATTGTAACTGCCCAATGAAACAGCAGAAAAACAGAGCTACAATCGGACAGTGTAGAGGGAGCTTTACTCTGTATCTAACCCCCGTACTGTACCTGTCCTGGGAGTGTTTGAGGGGGACAGTGTAAAGGGAGCTTTACTCTGTATCTAACCCGTGCTCTGAGAGTGAAGTCACAATGCCCAGCATTGGCACCCTTGGCAAATGACAGTCAAAAGAATTTAGGTGATGGTGCAAACATCACTTAGCACAGAAAGGGCTAATGGTTCTTCAATAACAATTATGCACAAGGTCATGTGGAAGAGTGTCTGATACCTGAAAGGGTGACAGTGTGAGTTAGGATGGCAGAGTGAGTGAGGATGGTAGTGTGAGTGAGGGCAACAGTGTGAGTGAGGGCAACAGTGTGAGTGAGGATGACAGTGTGAGTGAGGGAGGCAGTGTGAGGGAGGGTGGTAGTGTGAGTGAGGGTCACAGTGTGAGTGAGGGTGGTAGAGTGAGTGAGGGTGACAGTGTTAGTGAGGGTGGTAGTGTGAGTGAGGATGACAGTGTGAGTGAGGGTGACAGTGTGAGTGAGGGTGGTAGTGTGAGTGAGGAAGACAGTGTGAGTGAGGATGACAGTGTGAGTGAGGGTGACAGTGTGAGTGAGGGTGGTAGTGTGAGTGACGGTGACAGTGTGAGTGAGGGTGACAGTGTGAGTGAGGGTGGTAGTGTGAGTGAGGGTAGTAGTGTGAGTGAGGATGAACATGCGAGTGAGGGTGGTAGTGTGAGTGAGAGTGACAGTGGGAGTGAGGGTGGTAGTGCGAGTGAGGGTAGTAGTATGAGTGAGGATGAACGTGCGAGTGAGGGTGGTAGTGTGAGTGAGGGTGACAGTGGGAGTGAGGGTGGTAGTGAGAGTGAGGGTGGTAGTGTGAGTGAGGGTGACAGTGTAAGTAAGGGTGGTAGTGTGAGTGAGGATGACAGTGTGAGTGAGGGTGGGAGTGTGAGTGAGGGTGGTAGTCTGAATGAGGGTGACAGTGTGAGTGAGGGTGGTAGTGCGAGTGAGGGTGGTAGTGTGAGTGAGGGTGACAGTGAGAGTGAAGGTGGTATGTGAGTGAGGGTGGTAGTGTGAGTGAGGGAGACAGTGTGAGTGAGGGTGGTAGAGTGAGTGAGGGTGGCAATGTGAGTGAGAGTGGTAGTGCGAGTGATGGTGGTAGTGTCAGTGAGGGTGAAAGTGAGTGTGAGGGTGCAAGTGCGAGTGAGGGTGGTAGTGTGAGTGAGGGAGACAGTGAGAGTGAGGGTGGCAGTATGCGTGAGGGTGGTAGTGTGAGAGAGGGTTGTAGTGTGAGTGAGGGTGGTAGTGAGAGTGAGGCTGAAAGTGTGAGTGAGGATGGTAGAGCGAGTGAGGTTGGTAGTGTGATTGGGGGTGGCAGTGTGATTGGGGATGGCAGTGTGATTGATGATGGTAGTGTGATTGATGATGGTAGTGTGATTGGGGGTGGTAGTGTGATTGGGGGTGGCAGTGTGATTGATGATGGTAGTGTGATTGGGGGTGGCAGTGTGATTGATGATGGTAGTGTGATTGATGATGGTAGTGAGATTGGGGGTGGTAGTGTGATTGATGATGGTAGTGTGATTGGGGGTGGTAGTGTGATTGGGGGTGGTAGTGTGATTGATGATGGTAGTGTGATTGGGGGTGGCAGTGTGATTGATGATGGTAGTGTGATTGATGATGGTACTGTGATTGGGGGTGGTAGTGTGATTGGGGATGGTAGTGTGATTCATGATGGTAGTGCGATTGATGATGGTAGTGAGATTGGGGGTGGTAGTGTGATTGGGGGTGGCAGTGTGATTGATGATGGTAGTGTGATTGGGGATGGTAGTGTGATTGGGGATGGTAGTGTGATTGATGATGGTAGTGTGATTGATGATGGTAGTGTGATTGATGATGGTAGTGTGATTGGGGATGGTAGTGTGATTGGGGGTGGTAGTGTCATTGGGGATGGTAGTGTGATTGATGATGGTAGTGAGATTGGGGGTGGCAGTGTGATTGATGATGTTAGTGTGATTGATGATGGTAGTGTGATTGATGATGGTAGTGTGATTGATGATGGTAGTGTGATTGGGGATGGTAGTGTGATTGGGGATGGTAGTGTGATTGGGGGTGGTAGTGTCATTGGGGATGGTAGTGTGATTGATGATGGTAGTGTGATTGATGATGGTAGTGTGATTGATGATGGTAGTGTGATTGGGGATGGTAGTGTGATTGGGGGTGGTAGTGTCATTGGGGATGGTAGTGTGATTGATGATGGTAGTGAGATTGGGGGTGGCAGTGTGATTGATGATGTTAGTGTGATTGATGATGGTAGTGTGATTGATGATGGTACTGTGATTGGGGATGGTAGTGTGATTGATGATGGTAGTGTGATTGATGATGGTACTGTGATTGGGGATGGTAGTGTGATTGATGATGGTAGTGTGATTGGGGATGGTAGTGTGATTGGGGATGGTAGTGTGATTGATGATGGTAGTGAGATTGGGGGTGGTAGTGTGATTGGGGATGGCAGTGTGATTGATGATGGTAGTGTGATTGATGATGGTACTGTGATTGGGGGTGGTAGTGTGATTGGGGATGGTAGTGTGATTCATGATGGTAGTGCGATTGATGATGGTAGTGAGATTGGGGGTGGTAGTGTGATTGGGGGTGGCAGTGTGATTGATGATGGTAGTGTGATTGGGGATGGTAGTGTGATTGATGATGGTAGTGTGATTGGGGATGGTAGTGTGATTGATGATGGTAGTGTGATTGATGATGGTAGTGTGATTGGTGATGGTAGTGTGATTGGGGATGGTAGTGTGATTGGGGGTGGTAGTGTCATTGGGGATGGTAGTGTGATTGATGATGGTAGTGAGATTGGGGGTGGCAGTGTGATTGATGATGTTAGTGTGATTGATGATGGTAGTGTGATTGATGATGGTACTGTGATTGGGGATGGTAGTGTGATTGATGATGGTAGTGTGATTGATGATGGTACTGTGATTGGGGATGGTAGTGTGATTGATGATGGTAGTGTGATTGGGGATGGTAGTGTGATTGGGGATGGTAGTGTGATTGATGATGGTAGTGAGATTGGGGGTGGCAGTGTGATTGATGATGTTAGTGTGATTGATGATGGTAGTGTGATTGGGGGTGGCAGTATGATTGATGATGGTAGTGTGATTGATGATGGTACTGTGATTGGGGATGGTAGTGTGATTGATGATGGTAGTGTGACTGATGATGGTAGTGTGATTGGGTGTGGTAGTGTGATTGGGGATGGAAGTGTGATTGAAGATGGTAGTGTGATTGGGGATGGTAGTGTGACTGATGATGGTAGTGTGATTGATGATGGTACTGTGATTGGGGTTGGTAGTGTGATTGGGGATGGTGGTGTGATTGGGGATGGTAGTGTGATTGATGATGGTAGTGTGATTGGGTGTGGTAGTGTGATTGGGGATGGTAGTGTGATTGATGATGGTAGTGTGATTGATGATGGTAGTGAGATTGGGGATGGTAGTGTGATTGGGGGTGGTACAGTGATTGGGGTTGGTAGTGTGATTGATGATGGTAGTGTGATTGGGGATGGTAGTGTGATTGGGGGTGGTACAGTGATTGGGGTTGGTAGTGTGATTGATGATGGTAGTGTGATTGATGATGGTAGTGTGATTGGGGGTGGTAGTGTGATTGGGGATGCTAGTGTGATTGGGGGTGGTAGTGTGATTCTTGATGGTAGTGTGATTGATGACGGTAGTGTGATTGGGGGTGGTACAATGATTGGGGTTGGTAGTGTGATTGGGGATGGTAGTGTGATTGGGGGTGGTAGTGTGATGGATGATGGTAGTGTGATTGGGGGTGATAGTGTGATTGGGGGTGGTAGTGTGATTGGGGATGGTAGTGTGATTGGGGGTGGTAGTGTGATTGGGGGTGGTAGTGTGATTGGGGATGGTAGTGTGATTGGGGGTGGTAGTGTGATTGGGGGTGGTAGTGTGATTGGGGATGGTAGTGTGATTGATGATGGTAGTGTGATTGATGACGGTAGTGAGATTGGGGGTGGTAGTGTGATTGATGATGTTAGTGTGATTGGGGATGGTAGTGTGATTGATGATGGTAGTGTGAATGATGATGGTAGTGTGATTGGGGATGGTAGTGTGATTGGGGATGGTAGTGTGATTGGGGATGGCAGTGTTATTGGGGGTGGTAGTGTGATTGGGGATGGTAGTGTGATTGATGATGGTAGTGTGATTGGGGATGGTAGTGTGATTGGGGATGGTAGTGTGATTGTGGAGGCTAGTGTGATTGGGGATGGGAGTGTGATTGTGGAGGCTAGTGTGATTGGGGATGGTAGTGTGATTGATGATGGTAGTGTGATTGGGGATGGTAGTGTGATTGGGGATGGTAGTGTGATTGGGGATGCTAGTGTGATTGATGATGGGAGTGTGATTGTGGAGGCTAGTGTGATTGGGGGTGGTAGTGTGATTGGGGATGGTAGTGTGATTGGGGATGCTAGTGTGATTGATGATGGGAGTGTGATTGCGGATGCTAGTGTGATTGGGGATGGTAGTGTGATTGGGGATGGCAGTGTGATTGGGGGTGGTAGTGTGATTGATGATGGGAGTGTGATTGGGGATGCTAGTGTGATTGGGGATGGTAGTGTGAATGGGGATGGCAGTGTGATTGGGAGTGGTAGTGTGATGGATGATGGTTGTGTGATTGGGGGTGGTAGTGTGATTGGGGGTGGTAGTGTGATGGATGATGGTTGTGTGATTGGGGGTGGTAGTGTGATTGGGGATGGTAGTGTGATTGGGGGTGGTAGTGTGATGGATGATGGTAGTGTGATTGGGGATGCTAGTGTGATTGGGGATGGTAGTGTGAATGGGGATGGCAGTGTGATTGGGAGTGGTAGTGTGATGGATGATGGTTGTGTGATTGGGGGTGGTAGTGTGATTGGGGGTGGTAGTGTGATGGATGATGGTTGTGTGATTGGGGGTGGTAGTGTGATTGGGGATGGTAGTGTGATTGGGGGTGGTAGTGTGATGGATGATGGTTGTGTGATTGGGGGTGGTAGTGTGATTGGGGATGGTAGCGTGATTGGGGAGGCTAGTGTGATTGGGGATGGTAGTGTGATTGGGGATGGTAGTGTGATGGATGATGGCAGTGTGATTGGGGATGGCAGTGTGATTGGGGGTGGGAGTGTGATTGGGGGTGGCAGTGTGATTGGGGATGGTAATGTGATTGGGGATGGTAGTGTGATTGGGGGTGGTAGTGTGATTGGGGATGGTAGTGTGATTGGGGATGGTAGTGTGATTGGGGGTGGTAGTGTGATTGGGGGTGGTAGTGTGATGGATGATGGTAGTGTGATTGGGGATGGTAGTGTGATTGGGGGTGGTAGTGTGATTGGGGGTGGTAGTGTGATTGGGGATGGCAGTGTGATTGGGGGTGGTAGTGTGATTGGGGGTGGTAGTGTGATTGGGGATGGTAGTGTGATTGGGGGTGGTAGTGTGATTGGGGATGGTAGTGTGATTGGGGAGGCTAGTGTGATTGGGGATGGTAGTGTGACTGGGGATGGTAGTGTGATGGATGATGGTTGTGCGATTGGGGGTGGTAGTGTGATTGGGGATGGTAGTGTGATTGGGGGTGGTAGTGTGATTGGGGATGGTCGTGTGATTGATGATGGTAGTGTGATTTGGGGTGGTAGTGTGATTGGGGATGGCAGTGTGATTGGGGGTGGGAGTGTGATTGGGGGTGGCAGTGTGATTGGGGATGGTAATGTGATTGGGGATGGTAGTGTGATTGGGGGTGGTAGTGTGATTGGGGATGGTAGTGTGATTGGGGGTGGTAGTGTGATTGGGGATGGTAGTGTGATTGGGGAGGCTAGTGTGATTGGGGATGGTAGTGTGATTGGGGATGGTAGTGTGATGGATGATGGTTGTGCGATTGGGGGTGGTAGTGTGATTGGGGATGGTAGTGTGATTGGGGGTGGTAGTGTGATTGGGGATGGTCGTGTGATTGATGATGGTAGTGTGATTGGGGATGGTCGTGTGATTGATGATGGTAGTGTGATTGGGGATGGGAGCGTGATTTGGGGTGGTAGTGTGTTTGGGGGTGGTAGTGTGATTGGGGGTGGTAGTGTGATGGATGATGGCAGTGTGATTGGGGATGGCAGTGTGATTGGGGGTGGTAGTGTGATTTGGGGTGGTAGTGTGATTGGGGGTGGCTGTGTGATTGGGGGTGGTAGTGTGATTGGGGATGGTAGTGTGATTGGGGATGGTAGTGTGATTGGGGATGGCAGTGTGATTGGGGGTGGTAGTGTGATTGGGGGTTGTAGTGTGATTGGGGATGGTAGTGTGATTGGGGATGGAAGTGTGATTGGGGGTGGTCGTGTGATTGATGATGGTAATGCGATTGGGGATGGCAGTGTGATTGGGGATGGCAGTGTGATTGGGGGTGGTAGTGTGATTGGGGATGGTAGTGTGATTGGGGATGGTAGTGTGATTGGGGCTGGTAGTGTGATTGGAGATGGTAGTGACATTGGGGATGGCAGTGTGATTGGGGGTGGTAGTGTGATTGGGGGTGGTAGTGTGATTGGGGATGGAAGTGTGATTGGGGGTGGTCGTGTGATTGATGATGGTAGTGTGATTGGGGATGGTAGTGTGATTGGGGGTGGTAGTATGATTGGGGGTGGTAGTGTGATTGGGGGTGGTAGTGTGATTGATGATGGTAGTGTGATTGGGGATGGCAGTGTGATTGGGGATGGCAGTGTGATTGGGGGTGGTAGTGTGATTGGGGGTGGTAGTGTGATTGATGATGGTAGTGTGATTGGGGATGGTAGTGTGATTGGGGGTGGTAGTGTGATTGGGGGTGGTAGTGTGATGGATGATGGTAGTGTGATTGGGGGTGGTAGTGTGATTGGGGGTGGTAGTGTGATTGATGATGGTAGTGTGATTGGGGGTGGTAGTGTGATTGATGATGGTAGTGTGATTGGGGATGGTAGTGTGATTGGGGGTGGTAGTGTGATTGGGGGTGGTAGTGTGATTGGGGGTGGTACTGTGATTGGGGGTGGTAGTGTGATGGATGATGGCAGTGTGATTGGGGATGGTAGTGTGATGGATGATGGTAGTGTGATTGGGGGTGGTAGTGTGATTGGGGGTGGTAGTGTGATTGATGATGGTAGTGTGATTGGGGGTGGTAGTGTGATTGATGATGGTAGTGTGATTGGGGATGGTAGTGTGATTGGGGGTGGTAGTGTGATTGGGGGTGGTAGTGTGATTGGGGGTGGTAGTGTGATGGATGATGGTAGTGTGATTGGGGGTGGTAGTGTGATTGGGGGTGGTAGTGTGATTGATGATGGTAGTGTGATTGGGGGTGGTAGTGTGATTGATGATGGTAGTGTGATTGGGGATGGTAGTGTGATTGGGGGTGGTAGTGTGATTGGGGATGGTAGTCTGATTGGGGGTGGTAGTGTGATTGGGGATGGTAGTGTGATTGGGGGTGGCAGTGTGATTGGGGATGGCAGTGTGATTGGGGGTGGTAGTGTGATTGGGGTTGGTAGCGTGATTGGGGTTGGCAGTGTGATTGGGAATGGTAGTGTGATTGGGGATGGTAGTGTGATTGGGGGTGGCAGTGTGATTGGGGATGGTAGTGTGATTGGGGATGGTAGTGTGATTGGGGGTGGTAGTGTGATTGGGGATGGTAGTGTGATTGGGGGTGGCAGTGTGATTGGGGATGGCAGTGTGATTGGGGGTGGTAGTGTGATTGGGGATGGTAGTGTGATTGGGGATGGTAGTGTGATTGGGGGTGGCAGTGTGATTGGGGAAGGAAGTGTGATTGGGGATGTTAGTGTGATTGATGATGGTAGTGTGATTGGGGGTGGTAGTGTGATTGGGGGTGGCAGTGTGATTGGGGTTGGTAGCGTGATTGGGGGTGGCAGTGTGATTGGGGATGGTAGTGTGATTGGGGATGGTAGTGTGATTGGGGGTGGCAGTGTGATTGGGGATGGTAGTGTGATTGGGGATGGTAGTGTGATTGGGGGTGGCAGTGTGATTGGGGATGGAAGTGTGATTGGGGATGGTAGTGTGATTGATGATGGTAGTGTGATTGGGGGTGGTAGTGTGATTGGGGGTGGCAGTGTGATTGGGGTTGGTAGCGTGATTGGGGTTGGCAGTGTGATTGGGAATGGTAGTGTGATTGGGGATGGTAGTGTGATTGGGGATGGTAGTGTGATTGGGGGTGGTAGTGTGATTGGGGATGGTAGTGTGATTGGGGGTGGCAGTGTGATTGGGGATGGCAGTGTGATTGATGATGGTAGTGTGATTGGGGGTGGTAGTGTGATTGGGGGTGGCAGTGTGATTGGGGTTGGTAGCGTGATTGGGGGTGGCAGTGTGATTGGGAATGGTAGTGTGATTGGGGATGGTAGTGTCATTGGGGATGGTAGTGTGATTGGGGGTGGCAGTCTGATTGGGGATGGTAGTGTGATTGGGGATGGTAGTGTGATTGGGGGTGGCAGTGTGATTGGGGATGGTAGTGTGATTGGGGATGGTAGTGTGATTGATGATGGTAGTGTGATTGGGGATGGTAGTGTGATTGGGGGTGGCAGTGTGATTGGGGTTGGTAGTGTGATTGATGATGGTAGTGTGATTGATGGTGGTAGCGTGATTGGGGGTGGCAGTGTGATTGGGGGTGGTAGTGTGATTGGGGGTGGTAGTGTGATTGGGGATGGTAGTGTGATTGGGGAGGCTAGTGTGATTGGGGATGGTAGTGTGATTGGGGATGGTAGTGTGATGGATGATGGTTGTGCGATTGGGGGTGGTAGTGTGATTGGGGATGGTAGTGTGATTGGGGGTGGTAGTGTGATTGGGGATGGTCGTGTGATTGATGATGGTAGTGTGATTGGGGATGGTCGTGTGATTGATGATGGTAGTGTGATTGGGGATGGGAGCGTGATTGGGGGTGGTAGTGTGTTTGGGGGTGGTAGTGTGATTGGGGGTGGTAGTGTGATTGGGGATGGTAGTGTGATTGGGGGTGGTAGTGTGATTGGGGATGGTCGTGTGATTGATGATGGTAGTGTGATTGGGGATGGTCGTGTGATTGATGATGGTAGTGTGATTGGGGATGGGAGCGTGATTGGGGGTGGTAGTGTGTTTGGGGGTGGTACTGTGATTGGGGGTGGTAGTGTGATGGATGATGGCAGTGTGATTGGGGATGGCAGTGTGATTGGGGGTGGTAGTGTGATTTGGGGTGGTAGTGTGATTGGGGGTGGCTGTGTGATTGGGGGTGGTAGTGTGATTGGGGATGGTAGTGTGATTGGGGATGGTAGTGTGATTGGGGATGGCAGTGTGATTGGGGATGGCAGTGTGATTGGGGGTGGTAGTGTGATTGGGGGTTGTAGTGTGATTGGGGATGGTAGTGTGATTGGGGATGGAAGTGTGATTGGGGGTGGTGGTGTGATTGATGATGGTAATGCGATTGGGGATGGCAGTGTGATTGGGGATGGCAGTGTGATTGGGGGTGGTAGTGTGATTGGGGATGGTAGTGTGATTGGGGATGGTAGTGTGATTGGGGCTGGTAGTGTGATTGGAGATGGTAGTGACATTGGGGGTGGCAGTGTGATTGGGGATGGCAGTGTGATTGGGGATGGTAGTGTGATTGGGGATGGTAGTGTGATTGGGGGTGGTAGTGAGATTGGGGGTGGTAGTGTGATTGGGGGTGGTAGTGAGATTGGGGGTGGTAGTGTGATTGGGGATGGTAGTGTGATTGGGGATGGTAGTGTGATTGGGGGTGGTAGTGAGATTGGGGGTGGTAGTGTGATTGGGGATGGTAGTGTGATTGGGGATGGTAGTGTGATTGGGGATGGTAGTGTGATTGGGGGTGGTAGTGAGATTGGGGGTGGTAGTGTGATTGGGGATGGTAGTGTGATTGGGGGTGGTAGTGAGATTGGGGGTTGCAGTGTGATTGGGGATGGTAGTGTGATTGGGGGTGGCAGTGTGATTGGGGATCGCAGTGTGATTGGGGGTGGTAGCGTGATTGGGGTTGGCAGTGTGATTGGGAATGGTAGTGTGATTGGGGATGGTAGTGTGATTGGGGGTGGCAGTGTGATTGGGGATGGTAGTGTGATTGGGGATGGTAGTGTGATTGGGGGTGGCAGTGTGATTGGGGATGGCAGTGTGATTGGGGGTGGTAGTGTGATTGGGGATGGTAGTGTGATTGGGGGTGGCAGTGTGATTGGGGATGGCAGTGCGATTGGGGGTGGTAGTGTGATTGGGGATGGTAGTGTGATTGGGAGTGGTAGTGTGATTGGGGGTGGTAGTGTGATTGGGAGTGGTAGTGTGATTGGGGGTGGTTGTGTGATTGATGATGGTAGTGTGATTGGGGATGGCAGTGTGATTGGGGGTGGTTGTGTGATTGATGATGGTAGTGTGATTGGGGATGGTAGTGTGATTGATGATGGTAGTGTGATTGGGGATGGTAGTGTGATTGGGGGTGGTTGTGTGATTGATGATGGTAGTGTGATTGGGGATGGTAGTGTGATTGATGATGGTAGTGTTATTGGGGATGGCAGTGTGATTGGGGGTGGTAGTGTGATTGGGGGTGGTAGTGTGATTGATGATGGTAGTGTGATTGGGAATGTTAGTGTGATTGGGGGTGGTAGTGTGATGGATGATGGTAGTGTGATTGGGGATGGTAGTGTGATTGGGGGTGGTAGTATGATTGGGGGTGGTAGTGTGATTGGGGGTGGTAGTGTGATTGATGATGGTAGTGTGATTGGGGATGGCAGTGTGATTGGGGATGGCAGTGTGATTGGGGGTGGTAGTGTGATTGGGGGTGGTAGTGTGATTGATGATGGTAGTGTGATTGGGGATGGTAGTGTGATTGGGGGTGGTAGTGTGATTGGGGGTGGTAGTGTGATGGATGATGGTAGTGTGATTGGGGGTGGTAGTGTGATTGGGGGTGGTAGTGTGATTGATGATGGTAGTGTGATTGGGGGTGGTAGTGTGATTGATGATGGTAGTGTGATTGGGGATGGTAGTGTGATTGGGGGTGGTAGTGTGATTGGGGGTGGTAGTGTGATTGATGATGGTAGTGTGATTGGGGATGGTAGTGTGATTGGGGGTGGTAGTGTGATTGGGGGTGGTAGTGTGATTGGGGGTGGTAGTGTGATTGGGGGTGGTAGTGTGATGGATGATGGCAGTGTGATTGGGGATGGTAGTGTGATGGATGATGGTAGTGTGATTGGGGGTGGTAGTGTGATTGGGGGTGGTAGTGTGATTGATGATGGTAGTGTGATTGGGGGTGGTAGTGTGATTGATGATGGTAGTGTGATTGGGGATGGTAGTGTGATTGGGGGTGGTAGTGTGATTGGGGGTGGTAGTGTGATTGGGGGTGGTAGTGTGATGGATGATGGTAGTGTGATTGGGGGTGGTAGTGTGATTGGGGGTGGTAGTGTGATTGATGATGGTAGTGTGATTGGGGGTGGTAGTGTGATTGATGATGGTAGTGTGATTGGGGATGGTAGTGTGATTGGGGGTGGTAGTGTGATTGGGGATGGTAGTCTGATTGGGGGTGGTAGTGTGATTGGGGATGGTAGTGTGATTGGGGGTGGCAGTGTGATTGGGGATGGCAGTGTGATTGGGGGTGGTAGTGTGATTGGGGTTGGTAGCGTGATTGGGGTTGGCAGTGTGATTGGGAATGGTAGTGTGATTGGGGATGGTAGTGTGATTGGGGGTGGCAGTGTGATTGGGGATGGTAGTGTGATTGGGGATGGTAGTGTGATTGGGGGTGGTAGTGTGATTGGGGATGGTAGTGTGATTGGGGGTGGCAGTGTGATTGGGGATGGCAGTGTGATTGGGGGTGGTAGTGTGATTGGGGATGGTAGTGTGATTGGGGATGGTAGTGTGATTGGGGGTGGCAGTGTGATTGGGGAAGGAAGTGTGATTGGGGATGTTAGTGTGATTGATGATGGTAGTGTGATTGGGGGTGGTAGTGTGATTGGGGGTGGCAGTGTGATTGGGGTTGGTAGCGTGATTGGGGGTGGCAGTGTGATTGGGGATGGTAGTGTGATTGGGGATGGTAGTGTGATTGGGGGTGGCAGTGTGATTGGGGATGGTAGTGTGATTGGGGATGGTAGTGTGATTGGGGGTGGCAGTGTGATTGGGGATGGAAGTGTGATTGGGGATGGTAGTGTGATTGATGATGGTAGTGTGATTGGGGGTGGTAGTGTGATTGGGGGTGGCAGTGTGATTGGGGTTGGTAGCGTGATTGGGGTTGGCAGTGTGATTGGGAATGGTAGTGTGATTGGGGATGGTAGTGTGATTGGGGGTGGCAGTGTGATTGGGGATGGTAGTGTGATTGGGGATGGTAGTGTGATTGGGGGTGGTAGTGTGATTGGGGATGGTAGTGTGATTGGGGGTGGCAGTGTGATTGGGGATGGCAGTGTGATTGATGATGGTAGTGTGATTGGGGGTGGTAGTGTGATTGGGGGTGGCAGTGTGATTGGGGTTGGTAGCGTGATTGGGGGTGGCAGTGTGATTGGGGATGGTAGTGTCATTGGGGATGGTAGTGTGATTGGGGATGGCAGTCTGATTGGGGATGGTAGTGTGATTGGGGATGGTAGTGTGATTGGGGGTGGCAGTGTGATTGGGGATGGTAGTGTGATTGGGGATGGTAGTGTGATTGATGATGGTAGTGTGATTGGGGATGGTAGTGTGATTGGGGGTGGCAGTGTGATTGGGGTTGGTAGTGTGATTGATGATGGTAGTGTGATTGATGGTGGTAGCGTGATTGGGGGTGGCAGTGTGATTGGGGGTGGTAGTGTGATTGATGACGGTAGTGTGATTGGGGATGGTAGTGTGATTGATGATGGTAGTGTGATTGATGACGGTAGTGAGATTGGGGGTGGTAGTGTGATTGGGGGTGGTAGTGTGATTGATGATGGTAGTGTGATTGGGGATGGTAGTGTGATTGGGGATGGTAGTGTGATTGTGGAGGCTAGTGTGATTGGGGATGGGAGTGTGATTGTGGAGGCTAGTGTGATTGGGGATGGTAGTGTGATTGATGATGGTAGTGTGATTGGGGATGGTAGTGTGATTGGGGATGGTAGTGTGATTGGGGATGCTAGTGTGATTGATGATGGGAGTGTGATTGTGGAGGCTAGTGTGATTGGGGTGGTAGTGTGATTGGGGATGGTAGTGTGATTGGGGATGCTAGTGTGATTGATGATGGGAGTGTGATTGGGGATGCTAGTGTGATTGGGGATGGTAGTGTGATTGGGGATGGCAGTGTGATTGGGAGTGGTAGTGTGATGGATGATGGTTGTGTGATTGGGGGTGGTAGTGTGATTGGGGGTGGTAGTGTGATGGATGATGGTAGTGTGATTGGGGATGGTAGTGTGATTGGGGATGGTAGTGTGATTGGGGATGCTAGTGTGATTGATGATGGGAGTGTGATTGCGGATGCTAGTGTGATTGGGGATGGTAGTGTGATTGGGGATGGCAGTGTGATTGGGGGTGGTAGTGTGATTGATGATGGGAGTGTGATTGGGGATGCTAGTGTGATTGGGGATGGCAGTGTGATTGGGAGTGGTAGTGTGATGGATGATGGTTGTGTGATTGGGGGTGGTAGTGTGATTGGGGGTGGTAGTGTGATGGATGATGGTTGTGTGATTGGGGGTGGTAGTGTGATTGGGGATGGTAATGTGATTGGGGGTGGTAGTGTGATGGATGATGGTTGTGTGATTGGGGGTGGTAGTGTGATTGGGGATGGTAGCGTGATTGGGGATGGTAGTGTGATTGGGGGTGGTAGTGTGATGGATGATGGCAGTGTGATTTGGGGTGGTAGTGTGATTGGGGATGGCAGTGTGATTGGGGGTGGGAGTGTGATTGGGGGTGGCAGTGTGATTGGGGATGGTAATGTGATTGGGGGTGGTAGTGTGATTGGGGGTGGTAGTGTGATTGGGGATGGTAGTGTGATTGGGGGTGGTAGTGTGATTGGGGGTGGTAGTGTGATGGATGATGGCAGTGTGATTGGGGATGGCAGTGTGATTGGGGGTGGTAGTGTGATGGATGATGGCAGTGTGATTGGGGATGGCAGTGTGATTGGGGGTGGTAGTGTGATTGGGGATGGCAGTGTGATTGGGGGTGGGAGTGTGATTGGGGATGGTAGTGTGATTGGGGGTGGTAGTGTGATTGGGGATGGTAGTGTGATTGGGGAGGCTAGTGTGATTGGGGATGGTAGTGTGATTGGGGATGGTAGTGTGATGGATGATGGTAGTGTGATTGGGGATGGTAGTGTGATTGGGGGTGGTAGTGTGATTGGGGGTGGTAGTGTGATGGATGATGGCAGTGTGATTGGGGATGGCAGTGTGATTGGGGGTGGTAGTGTGATTGGGGGTGGGAGTCTGATTGGGGATGGCAGTGTGATTGGGGGTGGGAGTGTGATTGGGGGTGGCAGTGTGATTGGGGATGGTAATGTGATTGGGGGTGGTAGTGTGATTGGGGGTGGTAGTGTGATTGGGGATGGTAGTGTGATTGGGGGTGGTAGTGTGATTGGGGATGGTAGTGTGATTGGGGAGGCTAGTGTGATTGGGGATGGTAGTGTGATTGGGGATGGTAGTGTGATGGATGATGGTTGTGCGATTGGGGGTGGTAGTGTGATTGGGGATGGTAGTGTGATTGGGGGTGGTAGTGTGATGGATGATGGTTGTGTGATTGGGGGTGGTAGTGTGATTGATGATGGTAGTGTGATTGGGGATGGTCGTGTGATTGATGATGGTAGTGTGATTGGGGATGGTCGTGTGATTGATGATGGTAGTGTGATTGGGGATGGTAGCGTGATTGGGGGTGGTAGTGTGATTGGGGGTGGTAGTGTGATTGGGGGTGGTAGTGTGATGGATGATGGTTGTGTGATTGGGGATGGTCGTGTGATTGATGATGGTAGTGTGATTGGGGATGGTAGCGTGATTGGGGGTGGTAGTGTGATTGGGGGTGGTAGTGTGATTGGGGGTGGTAGTGTGATGGATGATGGCAGTGTGATTGGGGATGGCAGTGTGATTGGGGGTGGTAGTGTGATTTGGGGTGGTAGTGTGATTGGGGGTGGTAGTGTGATTGGGGATGGTAGTGTGATTGGGGATGGCAGTGTGATTGGGGGTGGTAGTGTGATTGATGATGGTAATGTGATTGGGGATGGCAGTGTGATTGGGGATGGCAGTGTGATTGGGGGTGGTAGTGTGATTGGGGGTTGTAGTGTGATTGGGGATGGTAGTGTGATTGGGGATGGTAGTGTGATTGGGGATGGTAGTGTGATTGGGGATGGTAGTGAGATTGGGGGTGGCAGTGTGATTGGGGATGGCAGTGTGATTGGGGATGGCAGTGTGATTGGGGATGGTAGTGTGATTGGGGATGGTAGTGTGATTGGGGCTGGTAGTGTGATTGGGGATGGTAGTGAGATTGGGGGTGGCAGTGTGATTGGGGATGGCAGTGTGATTGGGGATGGTAGTGTGATTGGGGATGGTAGTGTGATTGGGGATGGTAGTGTGATTGGGGGTGGTAGTGAGATTGGGGGTGGTAGTGTGATTGGGGATGGTAGTGTGATTGGGGGTGGCAGTGTGATTGGGGATGGTAGTGTGATTGGGGGTGGTAGTGTGATTGGGGATGGTAGTGTGATTGGGGGTGGCAGTGTGATTGGGGATGGCAGTGTGATTGGGGGTGGTAGTGTGATTGGGGATGGTAGTGTGATTGGGGATGGTAGTGTGATTGGGAGTGGCTAGTGTGATTGGGGATGGTAGTGTGATTGGGGATGGTAGTGTGATTGGGGGTGGTACTGTGATGGATGATGGCAGTGTGATTGGGGATGGCAGTGTGATTGGGGGTGGTAGTGTGATTGGGGATGGTAGTGTGATTGATGATGGTAGTGTGATTGGGGGTGGCTAGTGTGATTGGGGATGGTAGTGTGATTGGGGATGGTAGTGTGATTGGGGGTGGTAGTGTGATGGATGATGGCAGTGTGATTGGGGATGGCAGTGTGATTGGGGGTGGTAGTGTGATTTGGGGTGGTAGTGTGATTGGGGATGGTAGTGTGATTGGGGGTGGTAGTGTGATCGGGGGTGGTAGTGTGATTGATGATGGCAGTGTGATTGGGGGTGGGAGTGTGATTGGGGGTGGCAGTGTGATTGGGGGTGGTAGTGTGATTGGGGATGGTAGTGTGATTGGGGGTGGTAGTGTGATTGGGGATGGTAGTGTGATTGGGGAGGCTAGTGTGATTGGGGATGGTAGTGTGATTGGGGATGGTAGTGTGATGGATGATGGTAGTGTGATTGGGGATGGTAGTGTGATTGGGGGTGGTAGTGTGATTGGGGGTGGTAGTGTGATGGATGATGGCAGTGTGATTGGGGATGGCAGTGTGATTGGGGGTGGTAGTGTGATTTGGGGTGGTAGTGTGATTGGGGATGGCAGTGTGTTTGGGTGTGGGAGTGTGATTGGGGGTGGCAGTGTGATTGGGGATGGTAATGTGATTGGGGGTGGTAGTGTGATTGGGGGTGGTAGTGTGATTGGGGATGGTAGTGTGATTGGGGGTGGTAGTGTGATTGGGGGTGGTAGTGTGATTGGGGATGGTAGTGTGATTGGGGGTGGTAGTGTGATTGGGGATGGTAGTGTGATTGGGGGTGGTAGTGTGATTGGGGATGGTAGTGTGATTGGGGAGGCTAGTGTGATTGGGGATGGTAGTGTGATGGATGATGGTTGTGCGATTGGGGGTGGTAGTGTGAATGGGGATGGTAGTGTGATTGGGGGTGGTAGTGTGATGGATGATGGTTGTGTGATTGGGGGTGGTAGTGTGATTGGGGATGGTCGTGTGATTGATGATGGTAGTGTGATTGGGGATGGTCGTGTGATTGATGATGGTAGTGTGATTGGGGATGGTAGCGTGATTGGGGGTGGTAGTGTGATTGGGGGTGGTAGTGTGATTGGGGGTGGTAGTGTGATGGATGATGGCAGTGTGATTGGGGATGGCAGTGTGATTGGGGGTGGTAGTGTGATTTGGGGTGGTAGTGTGATTGGGGGTGGTAGTGTGATTGGGGATGGTAGTGTGATTGGGGATGGCAGTGTGATTGGGGGTGGTAGTGTGATTGATGATGGTAATGTGATTGGGGATGGCAGTGTGATTGGGGATGGCAGTGTGATTGGGGGTGGTAGTGTGATTGGGGGTTGTAGTGTGATTGGGGATGGTAGTGTGATTGGGGATGGTAGTGTGATTGGGGCTGGTAGTGTGATTGGGGATGGTAGTGTGATTGGGGGTGGTAGTGAGATTGGGGGTGGTAGTGTGATTGGGGATGGTAGTGTGATTGGGTGTGGCAGTGTGATTGGGGATGGTAGTGTGATTGGGGGTGGTAGTGTGATTGGGGATGGTAGTGTGATTGGGGGTGGCAGTGTGATTGGGGATGGCAGTGTGATTGGGGATGGTAGTGTGATTGATGATGGTAGTGTGATTGGGGGTGGTAGTGTGATTGGGGGTGGCAGTGTGATTGGGGTTGGTAGCGTGATTGGGGTTGGCAGTGTGATTGGGGATGGTAGTGTGATTGATGATGGTAGTGTGATTGATGATGGTAGTGTGATTGGGGGTGGTAGTGTGATTGGGGATGGTAGTGTGATTGGGGGTGGTAGTGTGATTGGGGATGGTAGTGTGATTGGGGGTGGCAGTGTGATTGGGGATGGCAGTGTGATTGGGGATGGTAGTGTGATTGATGATGGTAGTGTGATTGGGGGTGGTAGTGTGATTGGGGATGGTAGTGTGTTTGGGGATGGTAGTGTGATTGGGAGTGGCAGTGTGATTGGGGATGGAAGTGTGATTGGGGATGGTAGTGTGATTGATGATGGTAGTGTGATTGGGGGTGGTAGTGTGATTGGGGGTGGCAGTGTGATTGGGGTTGGTAGCGTGATTGGGGTTGGCAGTGTGATTGGGGATGGTAGTGTGATTGGGGATGGTAGTGTGATTGGGGGTGGCAGTGTGATTGGGGATGGTAGTGTGATTGGGGATGGTAGTGTGATTGGGGGTGGTAGTGTGATTGGGATGGTAGTGTGATTGGGGGTGGCAGTGTGATTGGGGATGGCAGTGTGATTGGGGTGGTAGTGTGATTGGGGATGGTAGTGTGATGGGGGATGGTAGTGTGATTGGGGGTGGCAGTGTGATTGGGGATGGAAGTGTGATTGGGGATGTTAGTGTGATTGATGATGGTAGTGTGGTTGGGGGTGGTAGTGTGATTGGGGGTGGCAGTGTGATTGGGGTTGGTAGCGTGATTGGGGGTGGCAGTGTGATTGGGGATGGTAGTGTGATTGGGGATGGTAGTGTGATTGGGGGTGGCAGTGTGATTGGGGATGGTAGTGTGATTGGGGATGGTAGTGTGATTGGGGGTGGCAGTGTGATTGGGGATGGTAGTGTGATTGGGGATGGTAGTGTGATTGATGATGGTAGTGTGATTGGGGATGGTAGTGTGATTGGGGGTGGCAATGTGATTGGGGTTGGTAGTGTGATTGATGATGGTAGTGTGATTGGGGGTGGTAGCGTGATTGGGGGTGGCAGTGTGATTGGGGGTGGTAGTGTGATTGATGACGGTAGTGTGATTGGGGATGGTAGTGTGATTGATGATGGTAGTGTGATTGATGACGGTAGTGAGATTGGGGGTGGTAGTGTGATTGGGGGTGTTAGTGTGATTGGGGATGGTAGTGTGATTGGGGGTGGTAGTGTGATTGGGGATGGTAGTGTGATTGGGGATGGTAGTGTGATTGGGGGTGGTAGTGTGATTGGGGATGGTAGTGAGATTGATGATGGTAGTGTGATTGGAGATGGCAGTGTGATTGGGGATGGTAGTGTGATTGGGGAGGCTAGTGTGATTGGGGGTGGTCGTGTGATTGGGGATGCAAGTGTGATTGGGGGTGGTAGTGTGATTGGGGATGCTAGTGTGATTGATGATGGTAGTGTGATTGGCGATGGCAGTGTGATTGGGGATGGTAGTGTGATTGGGGAGGCTAGTGTGATTGGGGGTGGTAGTGTGATTGGGGATGCAAGTGTGATTGGGGATGCTAGTGTGATTGGGGATGGTAGTGTGATTGGGGATGGTAGTGTGATTGGGGATGGTAGTGTGATTGGGGGTGGCAGTGTGATTGGGGATGGTAGTGTGATTGGGGATGGTAGTGTGATTGATGATGGTAGTGTGATTGGGGATGGTAGTGTGATTGGGGGTGGCAGTGTGATTGGGGTTGGTAGTGTGATTGATGATTTTAGTGTGATTGGGGGTGGTAGCGTGATTGGGGGTGGCAGTGTGATTGGGGGTGGTAGTGTGATTGATGACGGTAGTGTGATTGGGGATGGTAGTGTGATTGATGATGGTAGTGTGATTGATGACGGTAGTGAGATTGGGGGTGGTAGTGTGATTGGGGGTGGTAGTGTGATTGGGGATGGTAGTGTGATTGGGGGTGGTAGTGTGATTGGGGATGGTAGTGTGATTGGGGATGGTAGTGTGATTGGGGGTGGTAGTGTGATTGGGGATGGTAGTGAGATTGATGATGGTAGTGTGATTGGAGATGGCAGTGTGATTGGGGATGGTAGTGTGATTGGGGAGGCTAGTGTGATTGGGGGTGGTAGTGTGTTTGGGGATGCAAGTGTGATTGGGGGTGGTAGTGTGATTGGGGATGCTAGTGTGATTGATGATGGTAGTGTGATTGGCGATGGCAGTGTGATTGGGGATGGTAGTGTGATTGGGGAGGCTAGTGTGATTGGGGGTGGTAGTGTGATTGGGGATGCAAGTGTGATTGGGGATGCTAGTGTGATTGGGGATGGTAGTGTGATTGGGGATGGCAGTGTGATTGGGGGTGGTAGTGTGATTGGGGGCGGTAGTGTGATTGGGGATGCTAGTGTGATTGGGGATGGCAGTGTGATTGGGGGTGGTAGTGTGATTGGGGGTGGTAGTATGATTGGGGGTGGTAGTGTGATTGGGGATGGTAGTGTGATTGGGGATGCTAGTGTGATTGATGATGGTAGTGTGAATGCTGATGGTAGTGTGATTGGGGAAGCTAGTGTGATTGGGGATGGCAGCGTGATTGGGGATGGTAGTGTGATCGATGATGGTAGTGTGAATGATGATGGTAGTGTGATTGGGGATGGTAGTGTGATTGGGGATGGTAGTGTGATTGGGGGTGGCAGTGTGATTGGGGATGGTAGTGTGATTGGGGATGGTAGTGTGATTGGGGGTGGTAGTGTGATTGGGATGGTAGTGTGATTGGGGGTGGCAGTGTGATTGGGGATGGCAGTGTGATTGGGGTGGTAGTGTGATTGGGGATGGTAGTGTGATTGGGGATGGTAGTGTGATTGGGGGTGGCAGTGTGATTGGGGATGGAAGTGTGATTGGGGATGTTAGTGTGATTGATGATGGTAGTGTGATTGGGGGTGGTAGTGTGATTGGGGGTGGCAGTGTGATTGGGGTTGGTAGCGTGATTGGGGGTGGCAGTGTGATTGGGGATGGTAGTGTGATTGGGGATGGTAGTGTGATTGGGGGTGGCAGTGTGATTGGGGATGGTAGTGTGATTGGGGATGGTAGTGTGATTGGGGGTGGCAGTGTGATTGGGGATGGTAGTTTGATTGGGGATGGTAGTGTGATTGATGATGGTAGTGTGATTGGGGATGGTAGTGTGATTGGGGGTGGCAGTGTGATTGGGGTTGGTAGTGTGATTGATGATGGTAGTGTGATTGGGGGTGGTAGCGTGATTGGGGGTGGCAGTGTGATTGGGGGTGGTAGTGTGATTGATGACGGTAGTGTGATTGGGGATGGTAGTGTGAGTGATGATGGTAGTGTGATTGATGACGGTAGTGAGATTGGGGGTGGTAGTGTGATTGGGGGTGTTAGTGTGATTGGGGATGGTAGTGTGATTGGGGGTGGTAGTGTGATTGGGGATGGTAGTGTGATTGGGGATGGTAGTGTGATTGGGGGTGGTAGTGTGATTGGGGATGGTAGTGAGATTGATGATGGTAGTGTGATTGGAGATGGCAGTGTGATTGGGGATGGTAGTGTGATTGGGGAGGCTAGTGTGATTGGGGGTGGTCGTGTGATTGGGGATGCAAGTGTGATTGGGGGTGGTAGTGTGATTGGGGATGCTAGTGTGATTGATGATGGTAGTGTGATTGGCGATGGCAGTGTGATTGGGGATGGTAGTGTGATTGGGGAGGCTAGTGTGATTGGGGGTGGTAGTGTGATTGGGGATGCAAGTGTGATTGGGGATGCTAGTGTGATTGGGGATGGTAGTGTGATTGGGGATGGTAGTGTGATTGGGGATGGTAGTGTGATTGGGGGTGGCAGTGTGATTGGGGATGGTAGTGTGATTGGGGATGGTAGTGTGATTGATGATGGTAGTGTGATTGGGGATGGTAGTGTGATTGGGGGTGGCAGTGTGATTGGGGTTGGTAGTGTGATTGATGATTTTAGTGTGATTGGGGGTGGTAGCGTGATTGGGGGTGGCAGTGTGATTGGGGGTGGTAGTGTGATTGATGACGGTAGTGTGATTGGGGATGGTAGTGTGATTGATGATGGTAGTGTGATTGATGACGGTAGTGAGATTGGGGGTGGTAGTGTGATTGGGGGTGGTAGTGTGATTGGGGATGGTAGTGTGATTGGGGGTGGTAGTGTGATTGGGGATGGTAGTGTGATTGGGGATGGTAGTGTGATTGGGGGTGGTAGTGTGATTGGGGATGGTAGTGAGATTGATGATGGTAGTGTGATTGGAGATGGCAGTGTGATTGGGGATGGTAGTGTGATTGGGGAGGCTAGTGTGATTGGGGGTGGTAGTGTGATTGGGGATGCAAGTGTGATTGGGGGTGGTAGTGTGATTGGGGATGCTAGTGTGATTGATGATGGTAGTGTGATTGGCGATGGCAGTGTGATTGGGGATGGTAGTGTGATTGGGGAGGCTAGTGTGATTGGGGGTGGTAGTGTGATTGGGGATGCAAGTGTGATTGGGGATGCTAGTGTGATTGGGGATGGTAGTGTGATTGGGGATGGCAGTGTGATTGGGGGTGGTAGTGTGATTGGGGGCGGTAGTGTGATTGGGGATGCTAGTGTGATTGGGGATGGCAGTGTGATTGGGGGTGGTAGTGTGATTGGGGGTGGTAGTATGATTGGGGGTGGTAGTGTGATTGGGGATGGTAGTGTGATTGGGGATGCTAGTGTGATTGATGATGGTAGTGTGAATGCTGATGGTAGTGTGATTGGGGAAGCTAGTGTGATTGGGGATGGCAGCGTGATTGGGGATGGTAGTGTGATCGATGATGGTAGTGTGAATGATGATGGTAGTGTGATTGGGGATGGTAGTGTGATTGGGGATGGTAGTGTGATTGGGGATGGCAGTGTTATTGGGGATGGTAGTGTGATTGGGGAGGCTAGTGTGATTGGGGATGGTAGTGTGATTGATGATGGTAGTGTGATTGGGGATGGTAGTGTGATTGGGGATGGTAGTGTGATTGGGGATGGCAGTGTGATTGGGGATGGTAGTGTGATTGTGGAGGCTAGTGTGATTGATGATGGGAGTGTGATTGCGGATGCTAGTGTGATTGGGGATGGTAGTGTGATTGGGGATGGCAGTGTGATTGGGGGTGGTAGTGTGATTGGGGGTGGTAGTGTGATTGATGATGGGAGTGTGATTGGGGATGGCAGTGTGATTGGCGATGGTAGTGTGATTGGGGATGCTAGTGTGATTGGGGAAGCTAGTGTGATTGGGGATGGTAGTGTGATTGGGGATGGCAGTGTGATTGGGAGTGGTAGTGTGATGGATGATGGTTGTGTGATTGCGGGTGGTAGTGTGATTGGGGGTGGTAGTGTGATGGATGATGGTTGTGTGATTGGGGGTGGTAGTCTGATTGGGGATGGTAGTGTGATTGGGGGTGGTAGTGTGAGTGGGGGTGGTAGTGTGATGGATGATGGTTGTGTGATTGTGGGTGGTAGTGTGATTGGGGATGGTAGTGTGATTGGGGGTGGTAGTGTGATTGATGATGGTAGTGTGATTGATGATGGTAGTGTGATTGGGGATGGTAGTGTGATTGGGGGTGGTAGTGTGATTGATGATGGTAGTGTGATTGGGGGTGGTAGTGTGATTGGGGGTGGTAGTGTGATGGATGATGGCAGTGTGATTGGGGATGGCAGTGTGATTGGGGGTGGTAGTGTGATTTGGGGTGGTAGTGTGATTGGGGATGGCAGTGTGATTGGGGGTGGTAGTGTGATTGGGGGTGGTAGTGTGATTGGGGGTGGTAGTGTGATTGGGGATGGTAGTGTGATTGGGGAGGCTAGTGTGATTGGGGATGGTAGTGTGATTGGGGATGGTAGTGTGATGGATGATGGTTGTGTGATTGGGGGTGGTAGTGTGATTGGGGATGGTAGTGTGATTGGGGATGGTAGTGTGATGGATGATGGTAGTGTGATTGGGGGTGGTAGTGTGATTGGGGATGGTAGTGTGATTGGGGGTGGTAGTGTGATTGGGGATGGTAGTGTGATTGGGGAGGCTAGTGTGATTGGGGATGGTAGTGTGATTGGGGATGGTAGTGTGATGGATGATGGTTGTGTGATTGGGGGTGGTAGTGTGATTGGGGATGGTAGTGTGATTGGGGGTGGTAGTGTGATGGATGATGGTTGTGTGATTGGGGGTGGTAGTGTGATTGGGGATGGTCGTGTGATTGATGATGGTAGTGTGATTGGGGGTGGTAGTGTGATTGGGGGTGGTAGTGTGATTGGGGGTGGTAGTGTGATGGATGATGGCAGTGTGATTGGGGATGGCAGTGTGATTGGGGGTGGTAGTGTGATTTGGGGTGGTAGTGTGATTGGGGGTGGCAGTGTGATTGGGGGTGGTAGTGTGATTGGGGATGGTAGTGTGATTGGGGATGGTAGTGTGATTGGGGACGGCAGTGTGATTGGGGGTGGTAGTGTGATTGATGATGGTAATGCGATTGGGGATGGCAGTGTGATTGGGGATGGCAGTGTGATTGGGGGTGGTAGTGTGATTGGGGATGGGAGTGTGATTGGGGATGGTAGTGTGATTGGGGGTGGTAGTGTGATTGGGGATGGTAGTGTGATTGCGGGTGGTCGTGTGATTGGGGATGGAAGTGTGATTGGGGATGGTAGTGTGATTGGGGATGGTAGTGTGATTGGGGATGGAAGTGTGATTGGGGGTGGTAGTGTGATTGGGGATGGTAGTGTGATTGGGGATGGTAGTGTGATTGGGGGTGGTAGTGTGATTGGGGATGGAAGTGTGATTGGGGATGGTAGTGTGATTGGGGATGGTAGTGTGATTGGGGATGGTAGTGTGATTGATGATGTTATTGTGATTGGGGATGGTAGCGTGATTGGGGGTGGCAGTTTGATTGGGGATGGTAGTGTGATTGGGGATGGTAGTGTGATTGATGATGGTAGTGTGATTGGGGGTGGTAGTGTGATTAATGATGGTAGTGTGATTGGGGGTGGTAGTGTGATTGATGATGGTAGTGTGATTGGGGATGGCAGTGTGATTGGGGATGGTAGCGTGATTGGGGATGGTAGTGTGATTGGGGATGGTAGTGTGATTGGGGATGGTAGCGTGATTGGGGGTGGCAGTGTGATTGGGGATGGTAGTGTGATTGGGGATGGTAGCGTGATTGGGGGTGGTAGTGTGATGGATGATGGTTGTGTGATTGGGGGTGGTAGTGTGATTGGGGATGGTAGTGTGATTGGGGGTGGTAGTGTGATTGATGATGGTAGTGTGATTGGGGATGGTAGTGTAATTGGGGGTGGTAGTGTGATTGATGATGGTAGTGTGATTGGGGGTGGCAGTGTGATTGGGGGTGGTAGTGTGATGGATGATGGCAATGTGATTGGGGATGGCAGTGTGATTGGGGGTGGTAGTGTGATTTGGGGTGGTAGTGTGATTGGGGATGGTAGTGTGATTGGGGATGGCAGTGTGATTGGGGGTGGTAGTGTGATTGGGGGTGGTAGTGTGATTGGGGATGGTAATGTGATTGGGGATGGTAGTGTGATTGGGGGTGGTAGTGTGATTGGGGATGGTAGTGTGATTGGGGATGGTAGTGTGATTGGGGGTGGTAGTGTGATTGGGAATGGTAATGTGATTGGGGATGGTAGTGTGATTGGGGGTGGTAGTGTGATTGGGGATGGTAGTGTGATTGGGGATGGTAGTGTGATTGGGGATGGTAGTGTGATTGGGGAGGCTAGTGTGATTGGGGATGGTAGTGTGATTGGGGATGGTAGTGTGATGGATGATGGTTGTGTGATTGGGGGTGGTAGTGTGATTGGGGATGGTAGTGTGATTGGGGAGGCTAGTGTGATTGGGGATGGTAGTGTGATTGGGGGTGGTAGTGTGATTGGGGATGGTAGTGTGATTGGGGATGGTAGTGTGATTGGGGAGGCTAGTGTGATTGGGGATGGTAGTGTGATTGGGGATGGTAGTGTGATGGATGATGGTTGTGTGATTGGGGGTGGTAGTGTGATTGGGGATGGTAGTGTGATTGGGGAGGCTAGTGTGATTGGGGATGGTAGTGTGATTGGGGATGGTAGTGTGATGGATGATGGTTGTGTGATTGGGGGTGGTAGTGTGATTGGAGATGGTAGTGTGATTGGGGAGGCTAGTGTGATTGGGGATGGTAGTGTGATTGGGGATGGTAGTGTGATGGATGATGGTTGTGTGATTGGGGGTGGTAGTGTGATTGGGGATGGTAGTGTGATTGGGGGTGGTAGTGTGATGGATGATGGTTGTGTGATTGGGGGTGGTAGTGTGATTGGGGATGGTAGCGTGATTGGGGGTGGTAGTGTGATTGGGGGTGGTAGTGTGATTGGGGGTGGTAGTGTGGTGGATGATGGCAGTGTGATTGGGGATGGCAGTGTGATTGGGGGTGGTAGTGTGATTTGGGGTGGTAGAGTGATTGGGGGTGGCAGTGTGATTGGGGGTGGCAGTGTGATTGGGGGTGGTAGTGTGATTGGGGATGGTAGTGTGATTGGGGATGGCAGTGTGATTGGGGGTGGTAGTGTGATTGATGATGGTAATGTGATTGGGGATGGTAGTGTGATTGGGGGTGGTAGTGTGATTGGGGGTGGTAGTGTGATTGGGGATGGAAGTGTGATTGGGGGTGGTCGTGTGATTGATGATGGTAATGTGATTGGGGATGGCAGTGTGATTGGGGATGGCAGTGTGATTGGGGGTGGTAGTGTGATTGGGGATGTTAGTGTGATTGGGGATGGTACTGTGATTGGGGGTGGCAGTGTGATTGGGGATGGCAGTGTGATTGGGGATGGTAGTGAGATTGGGGATGGCAGTGTGATTGGGGATGGCAGTGTGATTGGGGGTGGTAGTGTGATTGGGGGTGGTAGTGTGATTGGGGGTGGTAGTGTGATTGGGGATGGAAGTGTGATTGGGGGTGGTCGTGTGATTGATGATGGTAATGTGATTGGGGATGGCAGTGTGATTGGGGATGGCAGTGTGATTGGGGGTGGTAGTGTGATTGGGGATGTTAGTGTGATTGGGGATGGTACTGTGATTGGGGGTGGCAGTGTGATTGGGGATGGCAGTGTGATTGGGGATGGTAGTGAGATTGGGGATGGCAGTGTGATTGGGGATGGCAGTGTGATTGGGGGTGGTAGTGTGATTGGGGGTGGTAGTGAGATTGGGGATGGCAGTGTGATTGGGGATGGCAGTGTGATTGGGGATGGCAGTGTGATTGGGGATGGTAGTGAGATTGGGGATGGCAGTGTGATTGGGGATGGCAGTGTGATTGGGGGTGGTAGTGTGATTGGGGGTGGTAGTGAGATTGGGGGTGGCAGTGTGATTGGGGATGGCAGTGTGATTGGGGGTGGTAGTGTGATTGGGGGTGGCAGTGTGATTGGGGATGGCAGTGTGATTGGGGGTGGTAGTGTGATTGGGGATGGTAGTGTGATTGGGGATGTTAGTGTGATTGCGGATGGTAGTGTGATTGGGGGTGGTAGTTTGATTGGGGATGGTAGTGTGATTGGGGGTGGCAGTGTGATTGGGGATGGCAGTGTGATTGGGGGTGGTAGTGTGATTGGGGATGGTAGTGTGATTGGGGATGGTAGTGTGATTGGGGGTGGCAGTGTGATTGGGGATGGAAGTGTGATTGGGGATGGTAGTGTGATTGATGATGGTAGTGTGATTGGGGGTGGTAGTGTGATTGGGGATGGTAGTGTGATTGGGGATGGTAGTGTGATTGGGGGTGGTAGTGTGATTGGGGATGGTAGTGTGATTGGGGGTGGCAGTGTGATTGGGGATGGCAGTGTGATTGGGGGTGGCAGTGTGATTGGGGATGGTAGTGTGATTGGGGATGGTAGTGTGATTGGGGGTGGTAGTGTGATTGGGGGTGGTAGTGTGATTGGGGATGGAAGTGTGATTGGGGATGGTGGTGTGATTGATGATGGTAGTGTGATTGATGATGGTAGTGTGATTGGGGATGGCAGTGTGATTGGGGGTGGTAGTGTGATTGATGATGGTTGTGTGATTGGGGATGGCAGTGTGATTGGGGGTGGTAGTGTGATTGGGGATGGTAGCGTGATTGGGGGTGGTAGTGTGATTGGGGATGGTAGCGTGATTGGGGGTGGTAGTGTGATTGGGGATGGTAGTGTGATTGGGGATGGAAGTGTGATTGGGGGTGGTCGTGTGATTGATGATGGTAATGTGATTGGGGATGGCAGTGTGATTGGGGATGGCAGTGTGATTGGGTGTGGTAGTGTGATTGGGGATGGTAGTGTGATTGGGGATGGTAGTGTGATTGGGGGTGGCAGTGTGATTGGGGATGGCAGTGTGATTGGGGATGGTAGTGAGATTGGGGGTGGCAGTGTGATTGGGGATGGCAGTGTGATTGGGGGTGGTAGTGTGATTGGGGGTGGTAGTGAGATTGGGGGTGGCAGTGTGATTGGAGATGGCAGTGTGATTGGGGGTGGTAGTGTGATTGGGGGTGGCAGTGAGATTGGGGATGGCAGTGTGACTGGGGTTGGTAGTGTGATTGGGGATGGTAGTGTGATTGGGGATGTTAGTGTGATTGGGTATGGTAGTGTGATTGGGGGTGGTAGTTTGATTGGGGATGGTAGTGTGATTGGGGGTGGCAGTGTGATTGGGGATGGCAGTGTGATTGGGGGTGGTAGTGTGATTGGGGGTGGTAGTTTGATTGGGGATGGTAGTGTGATTGGGGGTGGCAGTGTGATTGGGGATGGCAGTGTGATTGGGGGTGGTAGTGTGATTGGGGATGGTAGTGTGATTGGGGGTGGTAGTGTGATTGGGCATGGTAGTGTGATTGGGGGTGGTAGTTTGATTGGGGATGGTAGTGTGATTGGGGGTGGCAGTGTGATTGGGGATGGCAGTGTGATTGGGGGTGGTAGTGTGATTGGGGATGGTAGTGTGATTGGGGGTGGTAGTGTGATTGGGGATGGTAGTGTGATTGGGGATGGTAGTGTGATTGGGGATGGTAGTGTGATTGGGGGTGGTAGTGTGATTGGGGGTGGTAGTGTGATTGGGGGTGGTAGCGTGATTGGGGGAGGCAGTGTGATTGGGGGTGGTAGTGTGATTGGGGGTGGTAGTGTGATTGGGGATGGAAGTGTGATTGGGGATGGTAGTGTGATTGGGGGTGGTAGTGTGATTGGGGGTGGTAGCGTGATTGGGGATGGTAGTGTGATTGGAGGTGGTAGTGTGATTGGGGATGGTAGTGTGATGGTGGTGGCAGTGTGATTGGGGATGGCAGTGTGATTGGGGGTGGTAGTGTGATTGGGGATGGTAGTGTGATTGGGGATGGTAGTGTGATTGGGGGTGGTAGTGTGATTGGGGGTGGTAGCGTGATTGGGGGAGGCAGTGTGATTGGGGGTGGTAGTGTGATTGGTGGTGGTAGTGTGATTGGGGATGGAAGTGTGATTGGGGATGGTAGTGTGATTGATGATGGTAGTGTGATTGGGGGTGGTAGTGTGATTGATGATGGTAGTGTGATTGGGGATGGTAGTGTGATTGATGATGGTTGTGTGATTGGGGATGGCAGTGTGATTGGGGGTGGTAGTGTGATTGGGGGTGGTAGTGTGATTGGGGGTGGCAGTGTGATTGGGGGTGGTAGTGTGATTGGGGGTGGCAGTGTGATTGGGGGCGGTAGTGTGATTGGGGGTGGTAGTGTGATTGGGGATGGTAGTGTGATTGGGGGTGGTAGTGTGATTGGGGGTGGCAGTGTGATTGGGGGTGGTAGTGTGATTGGGGGTGGCAGTGTGATTGGGGGTGGTAGTGTGATTGGGGGTGGTAGTGTGATTGGGGGTGGTAGTGTGATTGGGGGTGGCAGTGTGATTGGGGATGGCAGTGTGATTGGGGGTGGTAGTGTGATTGGGGGTGGCAGTGTGATTGGGGGTGGTAGTGTGATTGGGGGTGGTAGTGTGATTGGGGATGGTAGTGTGATTGGGGATGGTAGTGTGATTGGGGATGGTAGTGTGATTGATGATGGTTGTGTGATTGGGGATGGCAGTGTGATTGGGGGTGGTAGTGTGATTGGGGGTGGCAGTGTGATTGGGGATGGTAGCGTGATTGGGGTGGGTAGTGTGATTGGGGATGGTAGCGTGATTGGGGGTGGCAGTGTGATTGGGGGTGGTAGTGTGATTGGGGGTGGTAGTGTGATAGGGGGTGGTAGTGTGATTGGCGATGGTAGTGTGATTTGGGATGGTAGTGTGATTGGGGGTGGTAGTGTGATTGGCGATGGTAGTGTGATTTGGGATGGTAGTGTGATTGGGGGTGGTAGTGTGATTGGCGATGGTAGTGTGATTGGGGATGGCAGTGTGATTGGGGGTGGTAGTGTGATTGGGGGTGGTAGTGTGATTGGCGATGGTAGTGTGATTGGGGATGGTAGGGTGATTGGGGATGGTAGTGTGATTGGGGGTGGTAGTGAGATTGGCGATGGTAGTGTGATTGGGGATGGTAGTGTGGTTGATGATGGTAGTGTGATTGGGGATGGCAGTATGATTGGGGGTGGTAGTGTGATTGGGGGTGGTAGTGTGATTGGCGATGGTAGTGTGATTGGGGATGGCAGTGTGATTGGGGGTGGTAGTGTGATTGGGGGTGGTAGTGTGATTGGGTATGGTAGTGTGATTGATGATGGTAGTGTGATTGGGGGTGGTAGTGTGATTGGGGATGGTAGTGTGATTGGCGATGGTAGTGTGATTGGGGGTGGTAGTGTGATTGGGGTTGGTAGTGTGATTGGGGGTGATAGTGTGATTGGGTATGGTAGTGTGATTGATGATGGTAGTGTGATTGGGGGTGTTAGTGTGATTGCGGATGGTAGTGTGATTGATGATGGTAGTGTGATTGGGGATGGTAGTGTGATTGATGATGGTTGTGTGATTGGGGATGGTAGTGTGATTGGGGATGGTAGTGTGATTGGGGATGGAAGTGTGATTGGGGATGGTAGTGTGATTGGTGATTGTAGTGTGATTGGGGATGGTAGTGTGATTGATGATGGTATTGTGATTGGGGATGGTAGCGTGATTGGGGGTGGCAGTTTGATTGGGGATGGTAGTGTGATTGGGGATGGTAGTGTGATTGGGGATGTTAGTGTGATTGGGGATGGTAGTGTGATTGGGGGTGGTAGTTTGATTGGGGATGGTAGTGTGATTGGGGGTGGCAGTGTGATTGGGGATGGCAGTGTGATTGGGGGTGGTAGTGTGATTGGGGGTGGTAGTTTGATTGGGGATGGTAGTGTGATTGGGGGTGGCAGTGTGATTGGGGATGGCAGTGTGATTGGGGGTGGTAGTGTGATTGGGGATGGTAGTGTGATTGGGGGTGGTAGTGTGATTGGGCATGGTAGTGTGATTGGGGGTGGTAGTTTGATTGGGGATGGTAGTGTGATTGGGGGTGGCAGTGTGATTGGGGATGGCAGTGTGATTGGGGGTGGTAGTGTGATTGGGGGTGGTAGTGTGATTGGGGATGGTAGTGTGATTGGGGATGGTAGTGTGATTGGGGATGGTAGTGTGATTGGGGGTGGTAGTGTGATTGGGGGTGGTAGTGTGATTGGGGGTGGTAGCGTGATTGGGGGAGGCAGTGTGATTGGGGGTGGTAGTGTGATTGGGGGTGGTAGTGTGATTGGGGATGGAAGTGTGATTGGGGATGGTAGTGTGATTGGGGGTGGTAGTGTGATTGGGGGTGGTAGCGTGATTGGGGATGGTAGTGTGATTGGAGGTGGTAGTGTGATTGGGGATGGTAGTGTGATGGTGGTGGCAGTGTGATTGGGGATGGCAGTGTGATTGGGGGTGGTAGTGTGATTGGGGATGGTAGTGTGATTGGGGATGGTAGTGTGATTGGGGGTGGTAGTGTGATTGGGGGTGGTAGCGTGATTGGGGGAGGCAGTGTGATTGGGGGTGATAGTGTGATTGGTGGTGGTAGTGTGATTGGGGATGGAAGTGTGATTGGGGATGGTAGTGTGATTGATGATGGTAGTGTGATTGGGGGTGGTAGTGTGATTGATGATGGTAGTGTGATTGGGGATGGTAGTGTGATTGATGATGGTTGTGTGATTGGGGATGGCAGTGTGATTGGGGGTGGTAGTGTGATTGGGGGTGGCAGTGTGATTGGGGGTGGTAGTGTGATTGGGGGTGGTAGTGTGATTGGGGGCGGCAGTGTGATTGGGGGCGGTAGTGTGATTGGGGGTGGTAGTGTGATTGGGGATGGTAGTGTGATTGGGGGTGGTAGTGTGATTGGGGGTGGCAGTGTGATTGGGGGTGGTAGTGTGATTGGGGGTGGTAGTGTGATTGGGGGTGGCAGTGTGATTGGGGATGGCAGTGTGATTGGGGGTGGTAGTGTGATTGGGGGTGGCAGTGTGATTGGGGGTGGTAGTGTGATTGGGGGTGGTAGTGTGATTGGGGATGGTAGTGTGATTGGGGATGGTAGTGTGATTGGGGATGGTAGTGTGATTGATGATGGTTGTGTGATTGGGGATGGCAGTGTGATTGGGGGTGGTAGTGTGATTGGGGGTGGCAGTGTGATTGGGGATGGTAGCGTGATTGGGGTGGGTAGTGTGATTGGGGATGGTAGCGTGATTGGGGGTGGCAGTGTGATTGGGGGTGGTAGTGTGATTGGGGGTGGTAGTGTGATTGGGGGTGGTAGTGTGATTGGCGATGGTAGTGTGATTTGGGATGGTAGTGTGATTGGGGGTGGTAGTGTGATTGGCGATGGTAGTGTGATTTGGGATGGTAGTGTGATTGGGGGTGGTAGTGTGATTGGCGATGGTAGTGTGATTGGGGATGGCAGTGTGATTGGGGGTGGTAGTGTGATTGGGGGTGGTAGTGTGATTGGCGATGGTAGTGTGATTGGGGATGGTAGGGTGATTGGGGATGGTAGTGTGATTGGGGGTGGTAGTGAGATTGGCGATGGTAGTGTGATTGGGGATGGTAGTGTGGTTGATGATGGTAGTGTGATTGGGGATGGCAGTGTGATTGGGGGTGGTAGTGTGATTGGGGGTGGTAGTGTGATTGGCGATGGTAGTGTGATTGGGGATGGCAGTGTGATTGGGGGTGGTAGTGTGATTGGGGGTGGTAGTGTGATTGGGTATGGTAGTGTGATTGATGATGGTAGTGTGATTGGGGGTGGTAGTGTGATTGGGGATGGTAGTGTGATTGGCGATGGTAGTGTGATTGGGGGTGGTAGTGTGATTGGGGTTGGTAGTGTGATTGGGGGTGATAGTGTGATTGGGTATGGTAGTGTGATTGATGATGGTAGTGTGATTGGGGGTGTTAGTGTGATTGCGGATGGTAGTGTGATTGATGATGGTAGTGTGATTGGGGATGGTAGTGTGATTGATGATGGTTGTGTGATTGGGGATGGTAGTGTGATTGGGGATGGTAGTGTGATTGGGGATGGAAGTGTGATTGGGGGTGGTCGTGTGATTGATGATGGTAATGTGATTGGGGATGGCAGTGTGATTGGGGATGGCAGTGTGATTGGGGGTGGTAGTGTGATTGGGGATGGTAGTGTGATTGGGGGTGGTAGTTTGATTGGGGATGGTAGTGTGATTGGGGGTGGCAGTGTGATTGGGGATGGCAGTGTGATTGGGGATGGTAGTGAGATTGGGGGTGGCAGTGTGATTGGGGATGGCAGTGTGATTGGGGGTGGTAGTGTGATTGGGGGTGGTAGTGAGATTGGGGGTGGCAGTGTGATTGGGCATGGCAGTGTGATTGGGGGTGGTAGTGTGATTGGGGATGGTAGTGTGATTGGGGGTGGTAGTTTGATTGGGGATGGTAGTGTGATTGGGGGTGACAGTGTGATTGGGGATGGCAGTGTGATTGGGGGTGGTAGTGTGATTGGGGATGGTAGTGTGATTGGGGATGTTAGTGTGATTGGGGATGGTAGTGTGATTGGGGGTGGTAGTTTGATTGGGGATGGTAGTGTGATTGGGGGTGACAGTGTGATTGGGGATGGCAGTGTGATTGGGGGTGGTAGTGTGATTGGGGATGGTAGTGTGATTGGGGATGGTAGTGTGATTGGGGGTGGCAGTGTGATTGGGGATGGAAGTGTGATTGGGAATGGTAGTGTGATTGATGATGGTAGTGTGATTGGGGGTGGCAGTGTGATTGGGGATGGTAGTGTGATTGGGGATGGTAGTGTGATTGGGGGTGGTAGTGTGATTGGGGATGGTAGTGTGATTGGGGGTGGCAGTGTGATTGGGGATGGCAGTGTGATTGGGGGTGGTAGTGTGATTGGGGATGGTAGTGTGATTGGGGATGGTAGTGTGATTGGGGGTGGTAGTGTGATTGGGGGTGGTAGCGTGATTGGGGGTGGCAGTGTTTTTGGGGGTGGTAGTGTGATTGGGGGTGGTAGTGTGATTGGGGATGGAAGTGTGATTGGGGATGGTAGTGTGATTGATGATGGTTGTGTGATTGGGGATGGTAGTGTGATTGATGATGGTTGTGTGATTGGGGATGGCAGTGTGATAGGGGGTGGTAGTGTGATTGGGGATGGTAGCGTGATTGGGGGTGGCAGTGTGATTGGGGATGGTAGTGTGATTGGGGATGGTAGCGTGATTGGGGGTGGCAGTGTGATTGGGGATGGTAGTGTGATTGGGGATCTTAGTGTGATTGATGATGGTTGTGTGATTGGGGATGGTAGTGTGATTGATGATGGTTGTGTGATTGGGGATGGCAGTGTGATAGGGGGTGGTAGTGTGATTGGGGATGGTAGCGTGATTGGGGGTGGCAGTGTGATTGGGGATGGTAGTGTTATTGGGGATGGTAGCGTGATTGGGGGTGGTAGTGTGATTGGGGGTGGTAGTGTGATTGGGGGTCGTAGTGTGATTGGCGATGGTAGTGTGATTTGGGATGGTAGTGTGATTGGGGGTGGTAGTGTGATTGGCGATGGTAGTGTGATTTGGGATGGTAGTGTGATTGGGGGTGGTAGTGTGATTGGGGGTGGTAGTGTGATTGGGGGTCGTAGTGTGATTGGCGACGGTAGTGTGATTTGGGATGGTAGTGTGATTGGGGGTGGTAGTGTGATTGGCGATGGTAGTGTGATTTGGGATGGTAGTGTGATTGGGGGTGGTAGTGTGATTGGCGATGGTAGTGTGATTTGGGATGGTAGTGTGATTTGGGATGGTAGTGTGATTGGGGGTGGTAGTGTGATTGGCGATGGTAGTGTGATTGGGGATGGCAGTGTGATTGGGGGTGGTAGTGTGATTGGGGATGGTAGTGTGATTTGGGATGGCAGTGTGATTGGGGGTGGTAGTGTGATTGGGGGTGGTAGTGTGATTGGGGGTGGTAGTGTGATTGGGGGTGGTAGTGTGATTGGCGATGGTAGTGTGATTGGGGATGGTAGGGTGATTGGGGATGGTAGTGTGATTGGGGGTGGTAGTGTGATTGGCGATGGTAGTGTGATTGGGGGTGGTAGTGTGATTGGGGATGGTAGTGTGGTTGATGATGGTAGTGTGATTGGGGATGGCAGTGTGATTGGGGGTGGTAGTGTGATTGGGGGTGGTAGTGTGATTGGCGATGGTAGTGTGATTGGGGATGGCAGTGTGATTGGGGGTGGTAGTGTGATTGGGGGTCGTAGTGTGATTGTGGGTGATAGTGTGATTGGGGTTGGTAGTGTGATTGGGGGTGGTAGTGTGATTGGGTATGGTAGTGTGATTGGGGGTGGTAGTGTGATTGGCGATGGTAGTGTGATTGGGGGTGGTAGTGTGATTGGGGGTGGTAGTGTGATTGGCGATGGTAGTGTGATTGGGGATGGTAGTGTGATTGGGGGTGGTAGTGTGATTGATGATGGTAGTGTGATTGGGGGTGGTAGTGTGATTGGGGGTGGTAGTGTGATTGGGGGTGGTAGTGTGATTGGCGATGGTAGTGTGATTGGGGATGGTAGTGTGATTGGGGATGGTAGTGTGATTGATGATAGTAGTGTGATTGGGGATGGCAGTGTGATTGCGGGTGGTAGTGTGATTGGGGGTCGTAGTGTGATTGATGATGGTAGTGTGATTGGGGGTGGTAGTGTGATTGGGGGTGGTAGTGTGATTGGCGATGGTAGTGTGATTGGGGATGGTAGTGTGATTGGGGGTGGTAGTGTGATTGATGATGGTAGTGTGATTGGGGGTGGTAGTGTGATTGGGGGTGGTAGTGTGATTGGCGATGGTAGTGTGATTGGGGATGGTAGTGTGATTGGGGGTGGTAGTGTGATTGATGATGGTAGTGTGATTGGGGGTGGTAGTGCGATAGGGGGTGGTAGTGTGATTGGCGATGGTAGTGTGATTGGGGATGGTAGTGTGATTGGGGGTGGTAGTGTGATTGGGGGTGGTAGTGTGATTGGCGATGGTAGTGTGATTGGGGATGGTAGTGTGATTGGGGGTGGTAGTGTGATTGATGATGGTAGTGTGATTGGGGGTGGTAGTGTGATTGGGGGTGGTAGTGTGATTGATGATGGTAGTATGATTGGGGGTGGTAGTGTGATTGGGGGTGCTAGTGTGATTGATGATGGTAGTGTGATTGATGATGGTAGTGTGATTGGGGGTGGTAGTGTGATTGGGGGTGGTAGTGTGATTGATGATGGTAGTGTGATTGGGGGTGGTAGTGTGATTGGGGGTCGTAGTGTGATTGGCGATGGTAGTGTGATTGGGGATGGTAGTGTGATTGATGATGGTAGTGTGATTGGGGGTGGTAGTGTGATTGGGGGTGGTAGTGTGATTGGGGGTGGTAGTGTGATTGGCGATGGTAGTGTGATTGATGATAGTAGTGTGATTGATGATGGTAGTGTGATTGATGATGGTAGTGTGATTGGGGAAGGCAGTGTGATTGATGATGGTAGTGTGATTGGGGGTGGTAGTGTGATTGATGATGTTAGTGTGATTGGGGGTGGTAGTGTGATTGATGATGGCAGTGTGATTGGGGGTGGTAGTGCGATTGATGATGGTAGTGTGATTGGGGATGGTAGTGTGATTGATGATGGTAGTGTGATTGGGGATGGCAGTGTGATTGATGATGGTAGTGTGATTGGGGGTGGTAGTGTGATTGATGATGGTAGTGTGATTGGGGATGGCAGTGTGATTGGGGGTGGTAGTGTGATTGGGGGTGGTAGTGTGATTTGGGATGGTAGTGTGATTGGGGGTGGTAGTGTGATTGGCGATGGTAGTGTGATTTGGGATGGTAGTGTGATTGGGGGTGGTAGTGTGATTGGCGATGGTAGTGTGATTGGGGATGGCAGTGTGATTGGGGGTGGTAGTGTGATTGGGGGTGGTAGTGTGATTGGCGATGGTAGTGTGATTGGGGATGGTAGGGTGATTGGGGATGGTAGTGTGATTGGGGGTGGTAGTGAGATTGGCGATGGTAGTGTGATTGGGGATGGTAGTGTGGTTGATGATGGTAGTGTGATTGGGGATGGCAGTGTGATTGGGGGTGGTAGTGTGATTGGGGGTGGTAGTGTGATTGGCGATGGTAGTGTGATTGGGGATGGCAGTGTGATTGGGGGTGGTAGTGTGATTGGGGGTGGTAGTGTGATTGGGTATGGTAGTGTGATTGATGATGGTAGTGTGATTGGGGGTGGTAGTGTGATTGGGGATGGTAGTGTGATTGGCGATGGTAGTGTGATTGGGGGTGGTAGTGTGATTGGGGTTGGTAATGTGATTGGGGGTGGTAGTGTGATTGGGTATGGTAGTGTGATTGATGATGGTAGTGTGATTGGGGGTGGTAGTGTGATTGCGGATGGTAGTGTGATTGATGATGGTAGTGTGATTGGGGATGGTAGTGTGATTGATGATGGTTGTGTGATTGGGGATGGTAGTGTGATTGGGGATGGTAGTGTGATTGGGGATGGAAGTGTGATTGGGGATGGAAGTGTGATTGGGGGTGGTCGTGTGATTGATGATTGTAATGTGATTGGGGATGGCAGTGTGATTGGGGATGGCAGTGTGATTGGGGGTGGTAGTGTGATTGGGGATGGTAGTGTGATTGGGGGTGGTAGTTTGATTGGGGATGGTAGTGTGATTGGGGGTGGCAGTGTGATTGGGGATGGCAGTGTGATTGGGGATGGTAGTGAGATTGGGGGTGGCAGTGTGATTGGGGATGGCAGTGTGATTGGGGGTGGTAGTGTGATTGGGGGTGGTAGTGAGATTGGGGGTGGCAGTGTGATTGGGGATGGCAGTGTGATTGGGGGTGGTAGTGTGATTGGGGATGGTAGTGTGATTGGGGGTGGTAGTTTGATTGGGGATGGTAGTGTGATTGGGGGTGACAGTGTGATTGGGGATGGCAGTGTGATTGGGGGTGGTAGTGTGATTGGGGATGGTAGTGTGATTGGGGATGTTAGTGTGATTGGGGATGGTAGTGTGATTGGGGGTGGTAGTTTGATTGGGGATGGTAGTGTGATTGGGGGTGACAGTGTGATTGGGGATGGCAGTGTGATTGGGGGTGGTAGTGTGATTGGGGATGGTAGTGTGATTGGGGATGGTAGTGTGATTGGGGGTGGCAGTGTGATTGGGGATGGAAGTGTGATTGGGGATGGTAGTGTGATTGATGATGGTAGTGTGATTGATGATTGTAGTGTGATTGGGGGTGGTAGTGTGATTGGGGATGGTAGTGTGATTGGGGATGGTAGTGTGATTGATGATGGTAGTGTGATTGGGGATGGTAGTGTGATTGGGGGTGGTAGTGTGATTGATGATGGTAGTGTGATTGGGGATGGTAGTGTGATTGGGGATGGTAGTGTGATTGATGATGGTAGTGTGATTGGGGGTGGTAGTGTGATTGGGGATGGTAGTGTGATTGATGATGGTTGTGTGATTGGGGATGGTAGTGTGATTGGGGATGGTAGTGTGATTGGGGATGGAAGTGTGATTGGGGGTGGTCGTGTGATTGATGATGGTAATGTGATTGGGGATGGCAGTGTGATTGGGGATGGCAGTGTGATTGGGGGTGGTAGTGTGATTGGGGATGGTAGTGTGATTGGGGATGGTAGTGTGATTGGGGGTGGCAGTGTGATTGGGGATGGAAGTGTGATTGGGGATGGTAGTGTGATTGATGATGGTAGTGTGATTGATGATGGTAGTGTGATTGGGGGTGGTAGTGTGATTAGGGATGGTAGTGTGATTGGCGATGGTAGTGTGATTGGGGGTGGTAGTGTGATTGGGGTTGGTAGTGTGATTGGGGGTGGTAGTGTGATTGGGTATGGTAGTGTGATTGATGATGGTAGTGTGATTGGGGGTGGTAGTGTGATTGCGGATGGTAGTGTGATTGATGATGGTAGTGTGATTGGGGATGGTAGTGTGATTGATGATGGTTGTGTGATTGGGGATGGTAGTGTGATTGGGGATGGTAGTGTGATTGGGGATGGAAGTGTGATTGGGGGTGGTCGTGTGATTGATGATGGTAATGTGATTGGGGATGGCAGTGTGATTGGGGATGGCAGTGTGATTGGGGGTGGTAGTGTGATTGGGGATGGTAGTGTGATTGGGGGTGGTAGTTTGATTGGGGATGGTAGTGTGATTGGGGGTGGCAGTGTGATTGGGGATGGCAGTGTGATTGGGGATGGTAGTGAGATTGGGGGTGGCAGTGTGATTGGGGATGGCAGTGTGATTGGGGGTGGTAGTGTGATTGGGGGTGGTAGTGAGATTGGGGGTGGCAGTGTGATTGGGGATGGCAGTGTGATTGGGGGTGGTAGTGTGATTGGGGATGGTAGTGTGATTGGGGGTGGTAGTTTGATTGGGGATGGTAGTGTGATTGGGGATGTTAGTGTGATTGGGGATGGTAGTGTGATTGGGGGTGGTAGTTTGATTGGGGATGGTAGTGTGATTGGGGGTGGTAGTTTGATTGGGGATGGTAGTGTGATTGGGGGTGACAGTGTGATTGGGGATGGCAGTGTGATTGGGGGTGGCAGTGTGATTGGGGATGGCAGTGTGATTGGGGGTGGTAGTGTGATTGGGGATGGTAGTGTGATTGGGGATGTTAGTGTGATTGGGGATGGTAGTGTGATTGGGGGTGGTAGTTTGATTGGGGATGGTAGTGTGATTGGGGGTGACAGTGTGATTGGGGATGGCAGTGTGATTGGGGGTGGTAGTGTGATTGGGGATGGTAGTGTGATTGGGGATGGTAGTGTGATTGGGGGTGGCAGTGTGATTGGGGATGGAAGTGTGATTGGGAATGGTAGTGTGATTGATGATGGTAGTGTGATTGGGGGTGGCCGTGTGATTGGGGATGGTAGTGTGATTGGGGATGGTTGTGTGATTGGGGGTGGTATTGTGATTGGGGATGGTAGTGTGATTGGGGGTGGCAGTGTGATTGGGGATGGCAGTGTGATTGGGGGTGGTAGTGTGATTGGGGATGGTAGTGTGATTGGGGATGGTAGTGTGATTGGGGGTGGTAGTGTGATTGGGGGTGGTAGCGTGATTGGGGGTGGCAGTGTGTTTGGGGGTGGTAGTGTGATTGGGGGTGGTAGTGTGATTGGGGATGGAAGTGTGATTGGGGATGGTAGTGTGATTGATGATGGTTGTGTGATTGGGGATGGTAGTGTAATTGATGATGGTTGTGTGATTGGGGATGGCAGTGTGATAGGGGGTGGTAGTGTGATTGGGGATGGTAGCGTGATTGGGGGTGGCAGTGTGATTGGGGATGGTAGTGTGATTGGGGATGGTAGCGTGATTGGGGGTGGCAGTGTGATTGGGGATGGTAGTGTGATTGGGGATCGTAGTGTGATTGATGATGGTTGTGTGATTGGGGATGGTAGTGTGATTGATGATGGTTGTGTGATTGGGGATGGCAGTGTGATAGGGGGTGGTAGTGTGATTGGGGATGGTAGCGTGATTGGGGGTGGCAGTGTGATTGGGGATGGTAGTGTTATTGGGGATGGTAGCGTGATTGGGGGTGGTAGTGTGATTGGGGGTGGTAGTGTGATTGGGGGTCGTAGTGTGATTGGCGATGGTAGTGTGATTTGGGATGGTAGTGTGATTGGAGGTGGTAGTGTGATTGGCGATGGTAGTGTGATTTGGGATGATAGTGTGATTGGGGGTGGTAGTGTGATTGGGGGTGGTAGTGTGATTGGGGGTCGTAGTGTGATTGGCGACGGTAGTGTGATTTGGGATGGTAGTGTGATTGGGGGTGGTAGTGTGATTGGCGATGGTAGTGTGATTTGGGATGGTAGTGTGATTGGGGGTGGTAGTGTGATTGGCGATGGTAGTGTGATTGGGGATGGCAGTGTGATTGGGGGTGGTAGTGTGATTGGGGGTGGTAGTGTGATTGGGGGTGGTAGTGTGATTGGGGGTGGTAGTGTGATTGGCGATGGTAGTGTGATTGGGGATGGTAGGGTGATTGGGGATGGTAGTGTGATTGGGGGTGGTAGTGTGATTGGCGATGGTAGTGTGATTGGGGGTGGTAGTGTGATTGGGGATGGTAGTGTGGTTGATGATGGTAGTGTGATTGGGGATGGCAGTGTGATTGGGGGTGGTAGTGTGATTGGGGGTGGTAGTGTGATTGGCGATGGTAGTGTGATTGGGGATGGCAGTGTGATTGGGGGTGGTAGTGTGATTGGGGGTCGTAGTGTGATTGTGGGTGATAGTGTGATTGGGGTTGGTAGTGTGATTGGGGGTGGTAGTGTGATTGGGTATGGTAGTGTGATTGGGGGTGGTAGTGTGATTGGCGATGGTAGTGTGATTTGGGGTGGTAGTGTGATTGGGGGTGGTAGTGTGATTGGCGATGGTAGTGTGATTGGGGATGGTAGTGTGATTGGGGGTGGTAGTGTGATTGATGATGGTAGTGTGATTGGGGGTGGTAGTGTGATTGGGGGTGGTAGTGTGATTGGGGGTGGTAGTGTGATTGGCGATGGTAGTGTGATTGGGGATGGTAGTGTGATTGGGGATGGTAGTGTGATTGATGATGGTAGTGTGATTGGGGATGGCAGTGTGATTGCGGGTGGTAGTGTGATTGGGGGTCGTAGTGTGATTGATGATGGTAGTGTGATTGGGGGTGGTAGTGTGATTGGGGGTGGTAGTGTGATTGATGATGGTAGTGTGATTGGGGGTGGTAGTGTGATTGGGGGTGGTAGTGTGATTGATGATGGTAGTGTGATTGGGGGTGGTAGTGTGATTGGGGGTGGTAGTGTGATTGGCGATGGTAGTGTGATTGGGGATGGTAGTGTGATTGATGATGGTAGTGTGATTGGCGATGGTAGTGTGATTGGGGATGGTAGTGTGATTGGGGGTGGTAGTGTGATTGGGGGTGGTAGTGTGATTGGCGATGGTAGTGTGATTGGGGGTGGTAGTGTGATTGGCGATGGTAGTGTGATTGGGGATGGTAGTGTGATTGGGGGTGGTAGTGTGATTGGGGGTGGTAGTGTGATTGGCGATGGTAGTGTGATTGGGGGTGGTAGTGTGATTGGGGGTGGTAGTGTGATTGATGATGGTAGTGTGATTGGGGGTGGTAGTGTGATTGGGGGTGGTAGTGTGATTGATGATGGTAGTATGATTGGGGGTGGTAGTGTGATTGGGGGTGGTAGTGTGATTGATGATGGTAGTGTGATTGGGGGTGGTAGTGTGATTGGGGGTGGTAGTGTGATTGGCGATGGTAGTGTGATTGGGGATGGTAGTGTGATTGGGGGTGGTAGTGTGATTGATGATGGTAGTGTGATTGGGGGTGGTAGTGTGATTGGGGGTGGTAGTGTGATTGGCGATGGTAGTGTGATTGGGGGTGGTAGTGTGATTGGGGGTGGTAGTGTGATTGGGGGTGGTAGTGTGATTGGCGATGGTAGTGTGATTGATGATAGTAGTGTGATTGATGATGGTAGTGTGATTGATGATGGTAGTGTGATTGGGGAAGGCAGTGTGATTGATGATGGTAGTGTGATTGGGGGTGGTAGAGTGATTGATGATGTTAGTGTGATTGGGGGTGGTAGTGTGATTGATGATGGCAGTGTGATTGGGGGTGGTAGTGCGATTGATGATGGTAGTGTGATTGGGGATGGTAGTGTGATTGATGATGGTAGTGTGATTGGGGATGGCAGTGTGATTGATGATGGTAGTGTGATTGGGGGTGGTAGTGTGATTGATGATGGTAGTGTGATTGGGGATGGCAGTGTGATTGGGGGTGGTAGTGTGATTGGGGGTGGTAGTGTGATTTGGGATGGTAGTGTGATTGGGGGTGGTAGTGTGATTGGCGATGGTAGTGTGATTTGGGATGGTAGTGTGATTGGGGGTGGTAGTGTGATTGGCGATGGTAGTGTGATTGGGGATGGCAGTGTGATTGGGGGTGGTAGTGTGATTGGGGGTGGTAGTGTGATTGGCGATGGTAGTGTGATTGGGGATGGTAGGGTGATTGGGGATGGTAGTGTGATTGGGGGTGGTAGTGAGATTGGCGATGGTAGTGTGATTGGGGATGGTAGTGTGGTTGATGATGGTAGTGTGATTGGGGATGGCAGTGTGATTGGGGGTGGTAGTGTGATTGGGGGTGGTAGTGTGATTGGCGATGGTAGTGTGATTGGGGATGGCAGTGTGATTGGGGGTGGTAGTGTGATTGGGGGTGGTAGTGTGATTGGGTATGGTAGTGTGATTGATGATGGTAGTGTGATTGGGGGTGGTAGTGTGATTGGGGATGGTAGTGTGATTGGCGATGGTAGTGTGATTGGGGGTGGTAGTGTGATTGGGGTTGGTAGTGTGATTGGGGGTGGTAGTGTGATTGGGTATGGTAGTGTGATTGATGATGGTAGTGTGATTGGGGGTGGTAGTGTGATTGCGGATGGTAGTGTGATTGATGATGGTAGTGTGATTGGGGATGGTAGTGTGATTGATGATGGTTGTGTGATTGGGGATGGTAGTGTGATTGGGGATGGTAGTGTGATTGGGGATGGAAGTGTGATTGGGGGTGGTCGTGTGATTGATGATGGTAATGTGATTGGGGTGGCAGTGTGATTGGGGATGGCAGTGTGATTGGGGGTGGTAGTGTGATTGGGGATGGTAGTGTGATTGGGGGTGGTAGTTTGATTGGGGATGGTAGTGTGATTGGGGGTGGCAGTGTGATTGGGGATGGCAGTGTGATTGGGGATGGTAGTGAGATTGGGGGTGGCAGTGTGATTGGGGATGGCAGTGTGATTGGGGGTGGTAGTGTGATTGGGGGTGGTAGTGAGATTGGGGGTGGCAGTGTGATTGGGGATGGCAGTGTGATTGGGGGTGGTAGTGTGATTGGGGATGGTAGTGTGATTGGGGGTGGTAGTTTGATTGGGGATGGTAGTGTGATTGGGGGTGACAGTGTGATTGGGGATGGCAGTGTGATTGGGGGTGGTAGTGTGATTGGGGATGGTAGTGTGATTGGGGATGTTAGTGTGATTGGGGATGGTAGTGTGATTGGGGGTGGTAGTTTGATTGGGGATGGTAGTGTGATTGGGGGTGACAGTGTGATTGGGGATGGCAGTGTGATTGGGGGTGGTAGTGTGATTGGGGATGGTAGTGTGATTGGGGATGGTAGTGTGATTGGGGGTGGCAGTGTGATTGGGGATGGAAGTGTGATTGGGGATGGTAGTGTGATTGATGATGGTAGTGTGATTGGGGGTGGCAGTGTGATTGGGGATGGTAGTGTGATTGGGGATGGTAGTGTGATTGGGGGTGGTAGTGTGATTGGGGATGGTAGTGTGATTGGGGGTGGCAGTGTGATTGGGGATGGCAGTGTGATTGGGGGTGGTAGTGTGATTGGGGATGGTAGTGTGATTGGGGATGGTAGTGTGATTGGGGGTGGTAGTGTGATTGGGGGTGGTAGCGTGATTGGGGGTGGCAGTGTGTTTGGGGGTGGTAGCGTGATTGGGGGTGGTAGTGTGATTGGGGATGGAAGTGTGATTGGGGATGGTAGTGTGATTGATGATGGTTGTGTGATTGGGGATGGTAGTGTGATTGATGATGGTTGTGTGATTGGGGATGGCAGTGTGATAGGGGGTGGTAGTGTGATTGGGGATGGTAGCGTGATTGGGGGTGGCAGTGTGATTGGGGATGGTAGTGTGATTGGGGATGGTAGCGTGATTGGGGGTGGCAGTGTGATTGGGGATGGTAGTGTGATTGGGGATCGTAGTGTGATTGATGATGGTTGTGTGATTGGGGATGGTAGTGTGATTGATGATGGTTGTGTGATTGGGGATGGCAGTGTGATAGGGGGTGGTAGTGTGATTGGGGATGGTAGCGTGATTGGGGGTGGCAGTGTGATTGGGGATGGTAGTGTGATTGGGGATGGTAGCGTGATTGGGGGTGGTAGTGTGATTGGGGGTGGTAGTGTGATTGGGGGTCGTAGTGTGATTGGCGATGGTAGTGTGATTTGGGATGGTAGTGTGATTGGGGGTGGTAGTGTGATTGGCGATGGTAGTGTGATTTGGGATGGTAGTGTGATTGGGGTTGGTAGTTTGATTGGGGGTGGTAGTGTGATTGGGGGTCGTAGTGTGATTGGCGATGGTAGTGTGATTTGGGATGGTAGTGTGATTGGGGGTGGTAGTGTGATTGGCGATGGTAGTGTGATTTGGGATGGTAGTGTGATTGGGGGTGGTAGTGTGATTGGCGATGGTAGTGTGATTGGGGATGGCAGTGTGATTGGGGGTGGTAGTGTGATTGGGGATGGTAGTGTGATTGGGGGTGGTAGTGTGATTGGGGGTGGTAGTGTGATTGGCGATGGTAGTGTGATTGGGGATGGTAGGGTGATTGGGGATGGTAGTGTGATTGGGGGTGGTAGTGTGATTGGCGATGGTAGTGTGATTGGGGGTGGTAGTGTGATTGGGGATGGTAGTGTGGTTGATGATGGTAGGGTGATTGGGGATGGTAGTGTGATTGGGGGTGGTAGTGTGATTGGGGGTGGTAGTGTGATTGGGGGTGGTAGTGTGATTGGCGATGGTAGTGTGATTGGGGATGGCAGTGTGATTGGGGGTGGTAGTGTGATTGGGGGTGGTAGTGTGATTGGCGATGGTAGTGTGATTGGGGATGGCAGTGTGATTGGGGGTGGTAATGTGATTGGGGGTCGTAGTGTGATTGTGGGTGATAGTGTGATTGGGGTTGGTAGTGTGATTGGGGGTGGTAGTGTGATTGGGTATGGTAGTGTGATTGGGGGTGGTAGTGTGATTGGCGATGGTAGTGTGATTGGGGGTGGTAGTGTGATTGGGGGTGGTAGTGTGATTGGCGATGGTAGTGTGATTGGGGATGGTAGTGTGATTGGGGGTGGTAGTGTGATTGATGATGGTAGTGTGATTGGGGGTGGTAGTGTGATTGGGGGTGGTAGTGTGATTGGGGGTGGTAGTGTGATTGGCGATGGTAGTGTGATTGGGGATGGTAGTGTGATTGGGGATGGTAGTGTGATTGATGATAGTAGTGTGATTGGGGATGGCAGTGTGATTGCGGGTGGTAGTGTGATTGGGGGTCGTAGTGTGATTGATGATGGTAGTGTGATTGGGGGTGGTAGTGTGATTGGGGGTGGTAGTGTGATTGATGATGGTAGTGTGATTGGGGGTGGTAGTGTGATTGGGGGTGGTAGTGTGATTGGCGATGGTAGTGTGATTGGGGATGGTAGTGTGATTGGGGGTGGTAGTGTGATTGATGATGGTAGTGTGATTGGGGGTGGTAGTGTGATTGGGGGTGGTAGTGTGATTGGCGATGGTAGTGTGATTGGGGGTGGTAGTGTGATTGGGGGTGGTAGTGTGATTGGGGGTGGTAGTGTGATTGGGGGTGGTAGTGTGATTGGCGATGGTAGTGTGATTGGGGATGGTAGTGTGATTGGGGGTGGTAGTGTGATTGATGATGGTAGTGTGATTGGGGGTGGTAGTGTGATTGGGGGTGGTAGTGTGATTGATGATGGTAGTATGATTGGGGGTGGTAGTGTGATTGGGGGTGGTAGTGTGATTGATGATGGTAGTGTGATTGATGATGGTAGTGTGATTGGGGGTGGTAGTGTGATTGGGGGTGGTAGTGTGATTGATGATGGTAGTGTGATTGGGGGTGATAGTGTGATTGGGGGTGGTAGTGTGATTGGGGATGGTAGCGTGATTGGGGGTGGCAGTGTGATTGGCGATGGTAGTGTGATTGGGGATGGTAGTGTGATTGGGGGTGGTAGTGTGATTGATGATGGTAGTGTGATTGGGGGTGGTAGTGTGATTGGGGGTGGTAGTGTGATTGGGGGTGGCAGTGTGATTGGGGATGGAAGTGTGATTGGGAATGGTAGTGTGATTGATGATGGTAGTGTGATTGGGGGTGGCCGTGTGATTGGGGATGGTAGTGTGATTGGGGATGGTTGTGTGATTGGGGGTGGTAGTGTGATTGGGGATGGTAGTGTGATTGGGGGTGGCAGTGTGATTGGGGATGGCAGTGTGATTGGGGGTGGTAGTGTGATTGGGGATGGTAGTGTGATTGGGGATGGTAGTGTGATTGGGGGTGGTAGTGTGATTGGGGGTGGTAGCGTGATTGGGGGTGGCAGAGTGTTTGGGGGTGGTAGTGTGATTGGGGGTGGTAGTGTGATTGGGGATGGAAGTGTGATTGGGGATGGTAGTGTGATTGATGATGGTTGTGTGATTGGGGATGGTAGTGTGATTGATGATGGTTGTGTGATTGGGGATGGCAGTGTGATAGGGGGTGGTAGTGTGATTGGGGATGGTAGCGTGATTGGGGGTGGCAGTGTGATTGGGGATGGTAGTGTGATTGGGGATGGTAGCGTGATTGGGGGTGGCAGTGTGATTGGGGATGGTAGTGTGATTGGGGATCGTAGTGTGATTGATGATGGTTGTGTGATTGGGGATGGTAGTGTGATTGATGATGGTTGTGTGATTGGGGATGGCAGTGTGATAGGGGGTGGTAGTGTGATTGGGGATGGTAGCGTGATTGGGGGTGGCAGTGTGATTGGGGATGGTAGTGTTATTGGGGATGGTAGCGTGATTGGGGGTGGTAATGTGATTGGGGGTGGTAGTGTGATTGGGGGTCGTAGTGTGATTGGCGATGGTAGTGTGATTTGGGATGGTAGTGTGATTGGGGGTGGTAGTGTGATTGGCGATGGTAGTGTGATTTGGGATGATAGTGTGATTGGGGGTGGTAGTGTGATTGGGGGTGGTAGTGTGATTGGGGGTCGTAGTGTGATTGGCGACGGTAGTGTAATTTGGGATGGTAGTGTGATTGGGGGTGGTAGTGTGATTGGCGATGGTAGTGTGATTTGGGATGGTAGTGTGATTGGGGGTGGTAGTGTGATTGGCGATGGTAGTGTGATTGGGGATGGCAGTGTGATTGGGGGTGGTAGTGTGATTGGGGGTGGTAGTGTGATTGGGGGTGGTAGTGTGATTGGGGGTGGTAGTGTGATTGGCGATGGTAGTGTGATTGGGGATGGTAGGGTGATTGGGAATGGTAGTGTGATTGGGGGTGGTAGTGTGATTGGCGATGGTAGTGTGATTGGGGGTGGTAGTGTGATTGGGGATGGTAGTGTGGTTGATGATGGTAGTGTGATTGGGGATGGCAGTGTGATTGGGGGTGGTAGTGTGATTGGGGGTGGTAGTGTGATTGGCGATGGTAGTGTGATTGGGGATGGCAGTGTGATTGGGGGTGGTAGTGTGATTGGGGGTCGTAGTGTGATTGTGGGTGATAGTGTGATTGGGGTTGGTAGTGTGATTGGGGGTGGTAGTGTGATTGGGTATGGTAGTGTGATTGGGGGTGGTAGTGTGATTGGCGATGGTAGTGTGATTTGGGGTGGTAGTGTGATTGGGGGTGGTAGTGTGATTGGCGATGGTAGTGTGATTGGGGATGGTAGTGTGATTGGGGGTGGTAGTGTGATTGATGATGGTAGTGTGATTGGGGGTGGTAGTGTGATTGGGGGTGGTAGTGTGATTGGGGGTGGTAGTGTGATTGGCGATGGTAGTGTGATTGGGGATGGTAGTGTGATTGGGGATGGTAGTGTGATTGATGATGGTAGTGTGATTGGGGATGGCAGTGTGATTGCGGGTGGTAGTGTGATTGGGGGTCGTAGTGTGATTGATGATGGTAGTGTGATTGGGGGTGGTAGTGTGATTGGGGGTGGTAGTGTGATTGATGATGGTAGTGTGATTGGGGGTGGTAGTGTGATTGGGGGTGGTAGTGTGATTGATGATGGTAGTGTGATTGGGGGTGGTAATGTGATTGGGGGTGGTAGTGTGATTGGCGATGGTAGTGTGATTGGGGATGGTAGTGTGATTGATGATGGTAGTGTGATTGGCGATGGTAGTGTGATTGGGGATGGTAGTGTGATTGGGGGTGGTAGTGTGATTGGGGGTGGTAGTGTGATTGGCGATGGTAGTGTGATTGGGGATGGTAGTGTGATTGGGGGTGGTAGTGTGATTGATGATGGTAGTGTGATTGGGGATGGTAGTGTGATTGGGGGTCGTAGTGTGATTGATGATGGTAGTGTGATTGGGGGTGGTAGTGTGATTGGGGGTGGTAGTGTGATTGATGATGGTAGTGTGATTGGGGGTGGTAGTGTGATTGGGGGTGGTAGTGTGATTGATGATGGTAGTGTGATTGGGGGTGGTAGTGTGATTGGGGGTGGTAGTGTGATTGGCGATGGTAGTGTGATTGGGGATGGTAGTGTGATTGATGATGGTAGTGTGATTGGCGATGGTAGTGTGATTGGGGATGGTAGTGTGATTGGGGGTGGTAGTGTGATTGGGGGTGGTAGTGTGATTGGCGATGGTAGTGTGATTGGGGATGGTAGTGTGATTGGGGGTCGTAGTGTGATTGATGATGGTAGTGTGATTGGGGGTGGTAGTGTGATTGGGGGTGGTAGTGTGATTGATGATGGTAGTGTGATTGGGGGTGGTAGTGTGATTGGGGGTGGTAGTGTGATTGATGATGGTAGTGTGATTGGGGGTGGTAGTGTGATTGGGGGTCGTAGTGTGATTGATGATGGTAGTGTGATTGGGGGTGGTAGTGTGATTGGGGGTGGTAGTGTGATTGATGATGGTAGTGTGATTGGGGGTGGTAGTGTGATTGGGGGTGGTAGTGTGATTGATGATGGTAGTGTGATTGGGGGTGGTAGTGTGATTGGGGGTGGTAGTGTGATTGGCGATGGTAGTGTGATTGGGGATGGTAGTGTGATTGATGATGGTAGTGTGATTGGCGATGGTAGTGTGATTGGGGATGGTAGTGTGATTGGGGGTGGTAGTGTGATTGGGGGTGGTAGTGTGATTGGCGATGGTAGTGTGATTGGGGATGGTAGTGTGATTGGGGGTGGTAGTGTGATTGGGGGTGGTAGTGTGATTGATGATGGTAGTATGATTGGGGGTGGTAGTGTGATTGGGGGTGGTAGTGTGATTGATGATGGTAGTGTGATTGGGGGTGGTAGTGTGATTGGGGGTGGTAGTGTGATTGGCGATGGTAGTGTGATTGGGGATGGTAGTGTGATTGGGGGTGGTAGTGTGATTGATGATGGTAGTGTGATTGGGGGTGGTAGTGTGATTGGGGGTGGTAGTGTGATTGGCGATGGTAGTGTGATTGGGGGTGGTAGTGTGATTGGGGGTGGTAGTGTGATTGGGGGTGGTAGTGTGATTGGCGATGGTAGTGTGATTGATGATAGTAGTGTGATTGATGATGGTAGTGTGATTGATGATGGTAGTGTGATTGGGGAAGGCAGTGTGATTGATGATGGTAGTGTGATTGGGGGTGGTAGAGTGATTGATGATGTTAGTGTGATTGGGGGTGGTAGTGTGATTGATGATGGCAGTGTGATTGGGGGTGGTAGTGCGATTGATGATGGTAGTGTGATTGGGGATGGTAGTGTGATTGATGATGGTAGTGTGATTGGGGATGGCAGTGTGATTGATGATGGTAGTGTGATTGGGGATGGCAGTGTGATTGGGGGTGGTAGTGTGATTGGGGGTGGTAGTGTGATTTGGGATGGTAGTGTGATTGGCGATGGTAGTGTGATTGGGGATGGCAGTGTGATTTGGGATGGTAGTGTGATTGGGGGTGGTAGTGTGATTGGCGATGGTAGTGTGATTGGGGATGGCAGTGTGATTGGGGGTGGTAGTGTGATTGGGGGTGGTAGTGTGATTTGGGATGGTAGTGTGATTGGGGGTGGTAGTGTGATTGGCGATGGTAGTGTGATTTGGGATGGTAGTGTGATTGGGGGTGGTAGTGTGATTGGCGATGGTAGTGTGATTGGGGATGGCAGTGTGATTGGGGGTGGTAGTGTGATTGGGGGTGGTAGTGTGATTGGCGATGGTAGTGTGATTGGGGATGGTAGGGTGATTGGGGATGGTAGTGTGATTGGGGGTGGTAGTGAGATTGGGGATGGTAGTGTGGTTGATGATGGTAGTGTGATTGGGGATGGCAGTGTGATTGGGGGTGGTAGTGTGATTGGGGGTGGTAGTGTGATTGGCGATGGTAGTGTGATTGGGGATGGCAGTGTGATTGGGGGTGGTAGTGTGATTGGGGGTGGTAGTGTGATTGGGTATGGTAGTGTGATTGATGATGGTAGTGTGATTGGGGGTGGTAGTGTGATTGGGGATGGTAGTGTGATTGGCGATGGTAGTGTGATTGGGGGTGGTAGTGTGATTGGGGTTGGTAGTGTGATTGGGGGTGGTAGTGTGATTGGGTATGGTAGTGTGATTGATGATGGTAGTGTGATTGGGGGTGGTAGTGTGATTGCGGATGGTAGTGTGATTGATGATGGTAGTGTGATTGGGGATGGTAGTGTGATTGATGATGGTTGTGTGATTGGGGATGGTAGTGTGATTGGGGATGGTAGTGTGATTGGGGATGGAAGTGTGATTGGGGGTGGTCGTGTGATTGATGATGGTAATGTGATTGGGGTGGCAGTGTGATTGGGGATGGCAGTGTGATTGGGGGTGGTAGTGTGATTGGGGATGGTAGTGTGATTGGGGGTGGTAGTTTGATTGGGGATGGTAGTGTGATTGGGGGTGGCAGTGTGATTGGGGATGGCAGTGTGATTGGGGATGGTAGTGAGATTGGGGGTGGCAGTGTGATTGGGGATGGCAGTGTGATTGGGGGTGGTAGTGTGATTGGGGGTGGTAGTGAGATTGGGGGTGGCAGTGTGATTGGGGATGGCAGTGTGATTGGGGGTGGTAGTGTGATTGGGGATGGTAGTGTGATTGGGGGTGGTAGTTTGATTGGGGATGGTAGTGTGATTGGGGGTGACAGTGTGATTGGGGATGGCAGTGTGATTGGGGGTGCTAGTGTGATTGGGGATGGTAGTGTGATTGGGGATGTTAGTGTGATTGGGGATGGTAGTGTGATTGGGGGTGGTAGTTTGATTGGGGATGGTAGTGTGATTGGGGGTGACAGTGTGATTGGGGATGGCAGTGTGATTGGGGGTGGTAGTGTGATTGGGGATGGTAGTGTGATTGGGGATGGTAGTGTGATTGGGGGTGGCAGTGTGATTGGGGATGGAAGTGTGATTGGGGATGGTAGTGTGATTGATGATGGTAGTGTGATTGGGGGTGGCAGTTTGATTGGGGATGGTAGTGTGATTGGGGATGGTAGTGTGATTGGGGGTGGTAGTGTGATTGGGGATGGTAGTGTGATTGGGGGTGGCAGTGTGATTGGGGATGGCAGTGTGATTGGGGGTGGTAGTGTGATTGGGGATGGTAGTGTGATTGGGGATGGTAGTGTGATTGGGGGTGGTAGTGTGATTGGGGGTGGTAGCGTGATTGGGGGTGGCAGTGTGTTTGGGGGTGGTAGTGTGATTGGGGGTGGTAGTGTGATTGGGGATGGAAGTGTGATTGGGGATGGTAGTGTGATTGATGATGGTTGTGTGATTGGGGATGGTAGTGTGATTGATGATGGTTGTGTGATTGGGGATGGCAGTGTGATAGGGGGTGGTAGTGTGATTGGGGATGGTAGCGTGATTGGGGGTGGCAGTGTGATTGGGGATGGTAGTGTGATTGGGGATGGTAGCGTGATTGGGGGTGGCAGTGTGATTGGGGATGGTAGTGTGATTGGGGATCGTAGTGTGATTGATGATGGTTGTGTGATTGGGGATGGTAGTGTGATTGATGATGGTTGTGTGATTGGGGATGGCAGTGTGATAGGGGGTGGTAGTGTGATTGGGGATGGTAGCGTGATTGGGGGTGGCAGTGTGATTGGGGATGGTAGTGTGATTGGGGATGGTAGCGTGATTGGGGGTGGTAGTGTGATTGGGGGTGGTAGTGTGATTGGGGGTCGTAGTGTGATTGGCGATGGTAGTGTGATTTGGGATGGTAGTGTGATTGGGGGTGGTAGTGTGATTGGCGATGGTAGTGTGATTTGGGATGGTAGTGTGATTGGGGGTGGTAGTTTGATTGGGGGTGGTAGTGTGATTGGGGGTCGTAGTGTGATTGGCGATGGTAGTGTGATTTGGGATGGTAGTGTGATTGGGGGTGGTAGTGTGATTGGCGATGGTAGTGTGATTTGGGATGGTAGTGTGATTGGGGGTGGTAGTGTGATTGGCGATGGTAGTGTGATTGGGGATGGCAGTGTGATTGGGGGTGGTAGTGTGATTGGGGATGGTAGTGTGATTGGGGGTGGTAGTGTGATTGGGGGTGGTAGTGTGATTGGCGATGGTAGTGTGATTGGGGATGGTAGGGTGATTGGGGATGGTAGTGTGATTGGGGGTGGTAGTGTGATTGGCGATGGTAGTGTGATTGGGGGTGGTAGTGTGATTGGGGATGGTAGTGTGGTTGATGATGGTAGGGTGATTGGGGATGGTAGTGTGATTGGGGGTGGTAGTGTGATTGGGGGTGGTAGTGTGATTGGGGGTGGTAGTGTGATTGGCGATGGTAGTGTGATTGGGGATGGCAGTGTGATTGGGGGTGGTAGTGTGATTGGGGGTGGTAGTGTGATTGGCGATGGTAGTGTGATTGGGGATGGCAGTGTGATTGGGGGTGGTAGTGTGATTGGGGGTCGTAGTGTGATTGTGGGTGATAGTGTGATTGGGGTTGGTAGTGTGATTGGGGGTGGTAGTGTGATTGGGTATGGTAGTGTGATTGGGGGTGGTAGTGTGATTGGCGATGGTAGTGTGATTGGGGGTGGTAGTGTGATTGGGGGTGGTAGTGTGATTGGCGATGGTAGTGTGATTGGGGATGGTAGTGTGATTGGGGGTGGTAGTGTGATTGATGATGGTAGTGTGATTGGGGGTGGTAGTGTGATTGGGGGTGGTAGTGTGATTGGGGGTGGTAGTGTGATTGGCGATGGTAGTGTGATTGGGGATGGTAGTGTGATTGGGGATGGTAGTGTGATTGATGATAGTAGTGTGATTGGGGATGGCAGTGTGATTGCGGGTGGTAGTGTGATTGGGGGTCGTAGTGTGATTGATGATGGTAGTGTGATTGGGGGTGGTAGTGTGATTGGGGGTGGTAGTGTGATTGATGATGGTAGTGTGATTGGGGGTGGTAGTGTGATTGGGGGTGGTAGTGTGATTGGCGATGGTAGTGTGATTGGGGATGGTAGTGTGATTGGGGGTGGTAGTGTGATTGATGATGGTAGTGTGATTGGGGGTGGTAGTGTGATTGGGGGTGGTAGTGTGATTGGCGATGGTAGTGTGATTGGGGATGGTAGTGTGATTGGGGGTGGTAGTGTGATTGGGGGTGGTAGTGTGATTGGCGATGGTAGTGTGATTGGGGATGGTAGTGTGATTGGGGGTGGTAGTGTGATTGATGATGGTAGTGTGATTGGGGGTGGTAGTGTGATTGGGGGTGGTAGTGTGATTGATGATGGTAGTATGATTGGGGGTGGTAGTGTGATTGGGGGTGGTAGTGTGATTGATGATGGTAGTGTGATTGATGATGGTAGTGTGATTGGGGGTGGTAGTGTGATTGGGGGTGGTAGTGTGATTGATGATGGTAGTGTGATTGGGGGTGATAGTGTGATTGGGGGTGGTAGTGTGATTGGCGATGGTAGTGTGATTGGGGATGGTAGTGTGATTGGGGGTGGTAGTGTGATTGATGATGGTAGTGTGATTGGGGGTGGTAGTGTGATTGGGGGTGGTAGTGTGATTGGGGGTGGTAGTGTGATTGGCGATGGTAGTGTGATTGATGATAGTAGTGTGATTGATGATGGTAGTGTGATTGATGATGGTAGTGTGATTGGGGAAGGCAGTGTGATTGATGATGGTAGTGTGATTGGGGGTGGTAGTGTGATTGATGATGTTAGTGTGATTGGGGGTGGTAGTGTGATTGATGATGGCAGTGTGATTGGGGGTGGTAGTGCGATTGATGATGGTAGTGTGATTGGGGATGGTAGTGTGATTGATGATGGTAGTGTGATTGGGGATGGCAGTGTGATTGATGATGGTAGTGTGATTGGGGGTGGTAGTGTGATTGATGATGGTAGTGTGATTGGGGATGGCAGTGTGATTGATGATGGTAGTGTGATTGGGGGTGGTAGTGTGATTGATGATGGTAGTGTGATTGATGATGGCAGTGTGATTGGGGGTGGTAGTGCGATTGATGATGGTAGTGTGATTGGGGATGGTAGTGTGATTGGGGGTGGTAGTGTGATTGGGGGTGGTAGTGTGATTGATGATGGTAGTGTGATTGATGATGGTAGTGTGATTGGGGGTGGTAGTGTGATTGATGATGGTAGTGTGATTGATGATGGTAGTGTGATTGGGGGTGGTAGTGTGATTGATGATGGTAGTGTGATTGATGATGTTAGTGTGATTGGGGGTGGTTTTGCGATTGATGATGGTAGTGTGATTGGGGGTGGTAGTGCGATTGATGATGGTAGTGTGATTGGGGGTGGTAGTGTGATTGATGATGGTAGTGTGATTGATGATGGTAGTGTGATTGGGGGTGGTAGTCTGATTGATGATGGTAGTGTGATTGGGGATGGCAGTGTGATTGATGATGGTAGTGTGATTGATGATGGTAGTGTGATTGGGGGTGGTAGTGTGATTGATGATGGTAGTGTGATTGGGGGTGGTAGTGTGATTGGGGGTGGTAGTGTGATTGATGATGGTAGTGTGATTGATGATGGTAGTGTGATTGGGGGTGGTAGTGTGATTGATGATGGTAGTGTGATTGATGATGGTAGTGTGATTGGGGGTGGTAGTGTGATTGATGATGGTAGTGTGATTGATGATGTTAGTGTGATTCGGGATGGTAGTGCGATTGATGATGGTAGTGTGATTGGGGATGGTAGTGTGATTGGGGGTGGTAGTGTGATTGATGATGGTAGTGTGATTGATGATGGTAGATTGATTGATGATGTTAGTGTGATTAGGGATGGTAGTGCGATTGATGATGGTAGTGTGACTGGGGGTGGTAGTGTGATTGGGGATGGTAGTGTGATTGGGGATGGCAGTGTGATTGGGGATGGCAGTGTGATTGGGGGTGGTAGTGTGATTGATGATGGTAGTGTGATTGGGGGTGGTAGTGTGATTGGGGATGGTAGTGTGATTGGGGATGGCAGTGTGATTGGGGGTGGTAGTGTGATTGGGGGTGGTAGTGTGATTGGGGTTGGTAGTGTGATTGATGATGTTAGTGTGATTGGGGGTGGTAGTGTGATTGGGAGTGGTAGTGTGATTGATGATGGTAGTGTGATTGGGGATGGTAGTGTGATTTGGGATGGTAGTGTGATTGGGGGTGGTAGTGTGATTGGGGATGGTAGTGTGATTGGGGATGGCAGTGTGATTGGGGATGGTAGTGTGATTGGGGGTGGTAGTGTGATTGGGGGTGGTAGTGTGATTGGGGATGGCAGTGTGATTGGGGATGGTAGTGTGATTGCGGATGGTAGTGTGATTGGGGATCGCAGTGTGATTGGGGGTGGTAGTGTGATTGGGGATGGCAGTGTGATTGGGGATGGTAGTGTGATTGGGGATGGCAGTGTGATTGGGGGTGGTAGTGTGATTGGGGGTGGTAGTGTGATTGGGGGTGGTAGTGTGATTGATGATGGTAGTGTGATTGGGGATGGTAGTGTGATTGGGGATGGTAGTGTGATTGATGATGATAGTGTGATTGGGGATGGTAGTGTGATTGGGGATGGCAGTGTGATTGGGGATGGTAGTGTGATTGGGGATGGTAGTGTGATTGGGGGTGGTAGTGTGATTGGGGGTTGTAGTGTGATTGGGGGTGGTAGTGTGATTGGGGATGGCAGTGTGATTGGGGATGGTAGTGTGATTGCGGATGGTAGTGTGATTGATGATGATAGTGTGATTGGGGATGGTAGTGTGATTGGGGATGGCAGTGTGATTGGGGATGGTAGTGTAATTGGGGGTGGTAGTGTGATTGATGATGGTAGTGTGATTGGGGATGGTAGTGTGATTGATGATGATAGTGTGATTGGGGATGGTAGTGTGATTGGGGGTGGTAGTGTGATTGGGGATGGCAGTGTGATTGGGGATGGTAGTGTGATTGCGGATGGTAGTGTGATTGATGATGATAGTGTGATTGGGGGTGGTAGTGTGATTGGGGGTGGTAGTGTGATTGGGGGTGGTAGTGTGATTGGGGATGGCAGTGTGATTGGGGATGGTAGTGTGATTGGGGATGGCAGTGTGATTGGGGATGGTAGTGTGATTGCGGATGGTAGTGTGATTGATGATGATAGTGTGATTGGGGGTGGTAGTGTGATTGGGGGTGGTAGTGTGATTGGGGGTGGTATTGTGATTGGGGATGGTAGTGTGATTGCGGATGGTAGTGTGATTGGGGATGGCAGTGTGATTGGGGGTGGTAGTGTGATTGGGGATGGCAGTGTGATTGGGGGTGGTAGTGTGATTGGGGATGGCAGTGTGATTGGGGGTGGTAGTGTGATTGGGGGTGGTAGTGTGATTGGGGATGGTAGTGTGATTGGGGGTGGTAGTGTGATTGATGATGTTAGTGTGATTGGGGATGGTAGTGTGATTGGGGGTGGTAGTGTGATTGATGATGGTAGTGTGATTGGGCGTGGTAGTGTGATTGGGGATGGTAGTGTGATTGGGGATGGCAGTGTGATTGGGGGTGGTAGTGTGATTGGGGGTGGTAGTGTGATTGGGTTTGGTAGTGTGATTGGGGGTGGTAGTGTGATTGATGATGTTAGTGTGATTGGGGGTGTTAGTGTGATTGGGGGTGGTAGTGTGATTGGGGGTGGTAGTGTGATTGGGTTTGGTAGTGTGATTGGGGGTGGTAATGTGATTGATGATGTTAGTGTGATTGGGGGTGGTAGTGTGATTGGGGGTGGTAGTGTGATTGGGGATGGTAGTGTGATTGGGGATGGTAGTGTGATTGGGGATGGTAGTGTGATTGGGGGTGGTAGTGTGATTGATGATGTTAGTGTGATTGGGGGTGGTAGTGTGATTGGGGGTGGTAGTGTGATTGGGGGTGGTAGTGTGATTGGGGGTGGTAGTGTGATTGGGGATGGTAGTGTGATTGGGGATGGTAGTGTGATTGGGGGTGGTAGTGTGATTGGGGGTGGTAGTGTGATTGGGGATGGTAGTGTGATTGGGGATGGTAGTGTGATAGGGGATGGCAGTGTGATTGATGATGGTAGTTTGATTGGGGGTGGTAGTGTGATTGGGGATGGCAGTGTGATTGGGGATGGCAGTGTGATTGGGGGTGGTAGTGTGATTGGGGGTGGTAGTGTGATTGGGGGTGGTAGTGTGATTGATGATGGTAGTGTGATTGGGGGTGGTAGTGTGATTGGGGGTGGTAGTGTGATTGGGGATGGCAGTGTGATTGGGGGTGGTAGTGTGATTGGGGGTGGTTGTGTGATTGATGATGGTAGTGTGATTGGGGGTGGTAGTGTGATTGGGGATGGCAGTGTGATTGGGGATGGCAGTGTGATTGGGGGTGGTAGTGTGATTGGGGGTGGTAGTGTGATTGATGATGGTAGTGTGATTGGGGGTGGTAGTGTGATTGATGATGGTAGTGTGATTGGGGGTGGTAGTGTGATTGGGGGTGGTAGTGTGATTGGGGATGGTAGTGTGATTGGGGGTGGTAGTGTGATTGATGATGGTAGTGTGATTGATGATGGTAGTGTGATTGATGATGGTAGTGTGATTGGGGGTGGTAGTGTGATTGGGGGTGGTAGTGTGATTGATGATGATAGTGTGATTGGGGGTGGTAGTGTGATTGATGATGGTAGTGTGATTGGGGATGGTAGTGTGATTGATGATGGTAGTGTGATTAATGATGGTAGTGTGATTGGGGGTGGTAGTGTGATTGGGGATGGTAGTGTGATTGATGATGGTAGTGTGATTGGGGATTGTAGTGTGATTGGGGGTGGTAGTGTGATTGATGATGGTAGTGTGATTGGGGATGGTAGTGTGATTGATGATGGTAGTGTGATTAATGATGGTAGTGTGATTGGGGGTGGTAGTGTGATTGGGGATGGTAGTGTGATTGGGGGTGGTAGTGTGATTGGGGGTGGTAGTGTGATTGGGGGTGGTAGTGTGATTGATGATGGTAGTGTGGTTGATGATGGTAGTGTGATTGGGGATGGTAGTGTGATTGGGGGTGGTAGTGTGATTGGGGGTGGTAGTGTGATTGATGATGGTAGTGTGATTGATGATGGTAGTGTGATTGGGGGTGGTAGTGTGATTGGGGATGGTAGTGTGATTGGGGGTGGTAGTGTGATTGGGGGTGGTAGTGTGATTGGGGGTGGTAGTGTGATTGATGATGGTAGTGTGATTGATGATGGTAGTGTGATTGGGGATGGTAGTGTGATTGGGGGTGGTAGTGTGATTGGGGGTGGTAGTGTGATTGGGGATGGCAGTGTGATTGATGATGGTAGTGTGATTGATGATGGTAGTGTGATTGGGGGTGGTAGTGTGATTGGGGGTGGTAGTGTGATTGGGGATGGTAGTGTGATTGATGATGGTAGTGTGATTGATGATGGTAGTGTGATTGGGGGTGGTAGTGTGATTGGGGGTGGTAGTGTGATTGGGGATGGTAGTGTGATTGATGATGGTAGTGTGATTGGGGGTGGTAGTGTGATTGGGGATGGTAGTGTGATTGATGATAGTAGTGTGATTGGGGATGGTAGTGTGATTGGGGGTGGTAGTGTGATTGGGGATGGTAGTGTGATTGATGATGGTAGTGTGATTGATGATGGTAGTGTGATTGGGGGTGGTAGTGTGATTGGGGATGGTAGTGTGATTGATGATGGTAGTGTGATTGGGGGTGGTAGTGTGATTGGGGATGGTAGTGTGATTGATGATGGTAGTGTGATTGGGGATGGTAGTGTGATTGGGGGTGGTAGTGTGATTGGGGATGGTAGTGTGATTGATGATGGTAGTGTGATTGGGGGTGGTAGTGTGATTGGGGATGGTAGTGTGATTGATGTTGGTAGTGTGATTGATGATGGTAGTGTGATTGATGATGGTAGTGTGATTGGGGATGGTAGTGTGATTGGGGGTGGTAGTGTGAGTGATGATGGTAGTGTGATTGATGATGGTATTGTGATTGGGGGTGGTAGTGTGATTGATGATGGTAGTGTGATTGATGATGGTAGTGTGATTGACGATGGTAGTGTGATTGGGGGTGGTAGTGTGATTGATGATGGTAGTGTGATTGATGATGGTAGTGTGATTGATGATGGTAGTGTGATTGGGGGTGGTAGTGTGAGTGATGATGGTAGTGTGATTGATGATGGTAGTGTGATTGGGGATGGTAGTGTGATTGGGGGTGGTAGTGTGATTGATGATGGTAGTGTGATTGATGATGGTAGTGTGATTGATGATGGTAGTGTGATTGGGGGTGGTAGTGTGAGTGATGATGGTAGTGTGATTGATGATGGTAGTGTGATTGGGGATGGTAGTGTGATTGGGGGTGGTAGTGTGATTGATGATGGTAGTGTGATTGGGGATGGTAGTGTGATTGGGGGTGGTAGTGTGATTGGGGGTGGTAGTGTGATTGATGAAGGTAGTGTGATTGGGGATGGTAGTGTGATTGGGGGTGGTAGTGTGATTGGGGATGGTAGTGTGATTGATGATGGTAGTGTGATTGATGATGGTAGTGTGATTGGGGATGGTAGTGTGATTGGGGGTGGTAGTGTGATTGGGGGTGGTAGTGTGATTGATGATGGTAGTGTGATTGGGGGTGGTAGTGTGATTGATGATGGTAGTGTGATTGGGGGTGGGAGTGTGATTGGGGGTGGTAGTGTGATTGATGATGGTAGTGTGATTGGGATGGTAGTGTGATTGGGGGTGGTAGTGTGATTGGGGATGGTAGTGTGATTGGGGGTGGTAGTGTGATTGATGATGGTAGTGTGATTGGGGATGGTAGTGTGATTGGGGGTGGTAGTGTGATTGGGGATGGTAGTGTGATTGGGGATGGTAGTGTGATTGGGGATGGTAGTGTGATTGGGGGTGGTAGTGTGATTGATGATGGTAGTGTGATTGGGGATGGTAGTGTGATTGGGGATGGTAGTGTGATTGGGGGTGGTAGTGTGATTGATGATGGTAGTGTTATTGGGGATGGTAGTGTGATTGGGGGTGGTAGTGTGATTGGGGGTGGTAGTGTGATTGATGATGGTAGTGTGATTGGGGGTGGTAGTGTGATTGATGATGGGAGTGTGATTGGGGGTGATAGTGTGATTGGGGGTGATAGTGTGATTGATGATGGTAGTGTGATTGGGGATGGTAGTGTGATTGGGGGTGGTAGTGTGATTGGGGGTGGTAGTGTGATTGATGATGGTAGTGTGATTGGGGGTGATAGTGTGATTGGGGGTGATAGTGTGATTGATGATGGTAGTGTGATTGGGGGTGATAGTGTGATTGATGATGGTAGTGTGATTGGGGTTGATAGTGTGATTGATGATTGTAGTGTGATTGGGGATGGTAGTGTGATTGGGGGTGGTAGTGTGATTGGGGGTGGTTGTGTGATTGATGATGGTAGTGCGATTGATGATGGTAGTGTGATTGGGGGTGATAGTGTGATTGATGATGGTAGTGTGATTGGGGGTGATAGTGTGATTGATGATTGTAGTGTGATTGGGGATGGTAGTGTGATTGGGGGTGGTAGTGTGATTGGGGGTGGTAGTGTGATTGATGATGGTAGTGTGATTGGGGATCGTAGTGTGATTGGGGGTGATAGTGTGATTGATGATTGTAGTGTGATTGGGGATGGTAGTGTGATTGGGGGTGGTAGTGTGATTGGGGGTGGTTGTGTGATTGATGATGGTAGTGTGATTGATGATGGTAGTGTGATTGGGGGTGGTAGTGTGATTGGGGGTGGTAGTGTGATTGATGATGATAGTGTGATTGGGGATGGTAGTGTGATTGGGGGTGGTAGTGTGATTGGGGGTGGTAGTGTGATTGGGGATGGTAGTGTGATTGATGATGGTAGTGTGATTGATGATGGTAGTGTGATTGGGGGTGGTAGTGTGATTGGGGGTGGTAGTGTGATTGGGGATGGTAGTGTGATTGATGATGGTAGTGTGATTGATGATGGTAGTGTGACTGGGGGTGGTAGTGTGATTGGGGATGGTAGTGTGATTGATGATGGTAGTGTGATTGGGGGTGGTAGTGTGATTGGGGGTGGTTGTGTGATTGATGATGGGAGTGTGATTGGGGGTGGTAGTGTGATTGATGATGGTAGTGTGATTGGGGATGGTAGTGTGATTGGGGGTGGTAGTGTGATTGGGGGTGGTTGTGTGATTGATGATGGGAGTGTGATTGGGGGTGGTAGTGTGATTGATGATGGTAGTGTGATTGGGGATGGTAGTGTGATTGATGATGGTAGTGTGATTGGGGGTGGTAGTGTGATTGGGGGTGGTTGTGTGATTGATGATGGGAGTGTGATTGGGGGTGGTAGTGTGATTGATGATGGTAGTGTGATTGGGGGTGGTAGTGTGATTGATGATGGTAGTGTGATTGGGGATGGTAGTGTGATTGATGATGGTAGTGTGATTGGGGGTGGTAGTGTGATTGGGGGTGGTTGTGTGATTGATGATGGGAGTGTGATTGGGGGTGGTAGTGTGATTGATGATGGTAGTGTGATTGATGATGGCAGTGTGATTGGGGGTGGTAGTGTGATTGATGATGGGAGTGTGATTGGGGGTGGTAGAGTGATTGATGATGGTAGTGTGATTGGGGATGGTAGTGTGATTGGGGGTGGTAGTGTGATTGGGGGTGGTTGTGTGATTGATGATGGTAGTGTGATTGATGATGGTAGTGTGATTGGGGGTGGTAGTGTGATTGGGGGTGGTAGTGTGATTGATGATGATAGTGTGATTGGGGGTGGTAGTGTGATTGATGATGGTAGTGTGATTGGGGATGGTAGTGTGATTGATGATGGTAGTGTGATTAATGATGGTAGTGTGATTGGGGGTGGTAGTGTGATTGGGGATGGTAGTGTGATTGATGATGGTAGTGTGATTGGGGATGGTAGTGTGATTGGGGGTGGTAGTGTGATTGATGATGGTAGTGTGATTGGGGGTGGTAGTGTGATTGGGGATGGTAGTGTGATTGATGATGGTAGTGTGATTGATGATGGTAGTGTGATTGGGGATGGTAGTGTGATTGGGGGTGGTAGTGTGATTGGGGAAGGTAGTGTGATTGATGATGGTAGTGTGATTAATGATGGTAGTGTGATTGGGGGTGGTAGTGTGATTGGGGGTGGTAGTGTGATTGGGGGTGGTAGTGTGATTGATGATGGTAGTGTGATTGATGATGGTAGTGTGATTGGGGGTGGTAGTGTGATTGGGGGTGGTAGTGTGATTGATGATGGTAGTGTGATTGATGATGGTAGTGTGATTGGGGGTGGTAGTGTGATTGGGGATGGTAGTGTGATTGGGGTGGTAGTGTGATTGGGGGTGGTAGTGTGATTGGGGGTGGTAGTGTGATTGATGATGGTAGTGTGATTGATGATGGTAGTGTGATTGGGGATGGTAGTGTGATTGGGGGTGGTAGTGTGATTGGGGGTGGTAGTGTGATTGGGGATGGTAGTGTGATTGATGATGGTAGTGTGATTGGGGGTGGTAGTGTGATTGGGGGTGGTAGTGTGATTGGGGATGGTAGTGTGATTGATGATGGTAGTGTGATTGATGATGGTAGTGTGATTGGGGGTGGTAGTGTGATTGGGGATGGTAGTGTGATTGATGATGGTAGTGTGATTGGGGGTGGTAGTGTGATTGGGGATGGTAGTGTGATTGATGATGGTAGTGTGATTGGGGGTGGTAGTGTGATTGGGGATGGTAGTGTGATTGATGATGGTAGTGTGATTGGGGATGGTAGTGTGATTGGGGGTGGTAGTGTGATTGGGGATGGTAGTGTGATTGATGATGGTAGTGTGATTGATGATGGTAGTGTGATTGGGGGTGGTAGTGTGATTGGGGATGGTAGTGTGATTGATGATGGTAGTGTGATTGGGGGTGGTAGTGTGATTGGGGATGGTAGTGTGATTGATGATGGTAGTGTGATTGGGGATGGTAGTGTGATTGGGGGTGGTAGTGTGATTGGGGATGGTAGTGTGATTGATGATGGTATTGTGATTGGGGGTGGTAGTGTGATTGGGGATGGTAGTGTGATTGATGTTGGTAGTGTGATTGATGATGGTAGTGTGATTGATGATGGTAGTGTGATTGGGGGTGGTAGTGTGATTGGGGTGGTGGTGTGATTGATGATGGTAGTGTGATTGGGGATGGTAGTGTGATTGGGGGTGGTAGTGTGATTGGGGGTGGTAGTGTGATTGATGATGGTAGTGTGATTGATGATGGTAGTGTGATTGGGGGTGGTAGTGTGATTGGGGGTGGTGGTGTGATTGATGATGGTAGTGTGATTGGGGATGGTAGTGTGATTGGGGGTGGTGGTGTGATTGGGGGTGGTGGTGTGATTGATGATGGTAGTGTGATTGGGGATGGTAGTGTGATTGGGGGTGGTAGTTTGATTGGGGGTGGTAGTGTGATTGATGATGGTAGTGTGATTGATGATGGTAGTGTGATTGGGGGTGGTAGTGTGATTGATGATGGTAGTGTGATTGATGATGGTAGTGTGATTGGGGGTGGTAGTGTGATTGATGATGGTAGTGTGATTGATGATGGTAGTGTGATTGATGATGGTAGTGTGATTGGGGGTGGTAGTGTGATTGATGATGGTAGTGTGATTGATGATGGTAGTGTGATTGGGGGTGGTAGTGTGAGTGATGATGGTAGTGTGATTGATGATGGTAGTGTGATTGGGGATGGTAGTGTGATTGGGGGTGGTAGTGTGATTGATGATGGTAGTGTGATTGGGGATGGTAGTGTGATTGGGGGTGGTAGTGTGATTGATGATGGTAGTGTGATTGGGGGTGGTAGTGTGAGTGATGATGGTAGTGTGATTGATGATGGTAGTGTGATTGGGGATGGTAGTGTGATTGGGGGTGGTAGTGTGATTGATGATGGTAGTGTGATTGGGGATGGTAGTGTGATTGGGGGTGGTAGTGTGATTGATGATGGTAGTGTGATTGATGATGGTAGTGTGATTGGGGGTGGTAGTGTGATTGATGATGGTAGTGTGATTGATGATGGTAGTGTGATTGATGATGGTAGTGTGATTGGGGGTGGTAGTGTGATTGATGATGGTAGTGTGATTGATGATGGTAGTGTGATTGATGATGGTAGTGTGATTGGGGGTGGTAGTGTGAGTGATGATGGTAGTGTGATTGATGATGGTAGTGTGATTGGGGATGGTAGTGTGATTGGGGGTGGTAGTGTGATTGATGATGGTAGTGTGATTGGGGATGGTAGTGTGATTGGGGGTGGTAGTGTGATTGGGGGTGGTAGTGTGATTGATGAAGGTAGTGTGATTGGGGATGGTAGTGTGATTGGGTGTGGTAGTGTGATTGGGGATGGTAGTGTGATTGATGATGGTAGTGTGATTGGGATGGTAGTGTGATTGGGGGTGGTAGTGTGACTGGGGGTGGTAGTGTGATTGATGATGGTAGTGTGATTGGGGGTGGTAGTGTGATTGATGATGGTAGTGTGATTGGGGGTGGGAGTGTGATTGGGGGTGGTAGTGTGATTGATGATGGTAGTGTGATTGGGATGGTAGTGTGATTGGGGGTGGTAGTGTGATTGGGATGGTAGTGTGATTGGGGGTGGTAGTGTGATTGATGATGGTAGTAGTGTGATTGGGGGATGGTAGTGTGATTGATGATGGTAGTGTGATTGATGATGGTAGTGTGATTGGGGATGGTAGTGTGATTGGGGGTGGTAGTGTGATTGATGATGGTAGTGTGATTGGGGATGGTAGTGTGATTGGGGGTGGTAGTGTGATTGGGGGTGGTAGTGTGATTGATGATGGTAGTGTGATTGGGGGTGGTAGTGTGATTGATGATGGGAGTGTGATTGGGTGTGATAGTGTGATTGGGGGTGATAGTGTGATTGATGATGGTAGTGTGATTGGGGATGGTAGTGTGATTGGGGGTGGTAGTGTGATTGATGATGGTAGTGTGATTGGGGATGCTAGTGTGATTGGGGGTGATAGTGTGATTGATGATGGTAGTGTGATTGGGGGTGATTGTGTGATTGATGATGGTAGTGTGATTGGGGGTGGTAGTGTGATTGATGATGGGAGTGTGATTGGGGGTGGTAGTGTGATTGATGATGGTAGTGTGATTGGGGATGGTAGTGTGATTGGGGGTGGTAGTGTGATTGGGGGTGGTTGTGTGATTGATGATGGTAGTGTGATTGATGATGGTAATGTGATTGGGGGTGGTAGTGTGATTGATGATGTAAGTGTGATTGGGGGTGGTAGTGTGATTGATGATGGTAGTGTGATTGATGATGGTAGTGTGATTGGGGGTGGTAGTGTGATTGGGGGTGGTAGTGTGATTGATGATGTTAGTGTGATTGGGGGTGGTAGTGTGATTGGGGGTGGTAGTGTGATTTATGATGGTAGTGTGATTGATGATGGTAGTGTGATTGGGGGTGGTAGTGTGATTGGGGGTGGTAGTGTGATTGATGATGGTAGTGTGATAGGGGGTGGTAGTGTGATTGATGATGGTAATGTGATTGGGGATGGTAGTGTGATTGATGATGGTAGTGTGATTGATGATGGTAGTGTGATTGGGGGTGGTAGTGTGATTGGGGGTGGTAGTGTGATTGATGATGGTAGTGTGATTGGGGATGGTAGTGTGATTGGGGGTGGTAGTGTGATTGGGGGTGGTAGTGTGATTGATGATGGTAGTGTGATTGGGGATGGTAGTGTGATTGGGGATGGTAGTGTGATTGGGGGTGGTAGTGTGATTGGGGGTGGTAGTGTGATTGATGATGTTAGTGTGATTGATGTTGGTAGTGTGATTGGGGGTGGTAGTGTGATTGGGGATGGTAGTGTGATTGATGATGGTAGTGTGATTGATGATGGTAGTGTGATTGGGGGTGGTAGTGTGATTGATGATGGTAGTGTGATTGATGATGGTAGTGTGATTGGGGATGGTAGTGTGATTGATGATGGTAGTGTGATTGATGATGGTAGTGTGATTGGGGGTGGTAGTGTGATTGGGGATGGTAGTGTGATTGGGGATGGTAGTGTGATTGGGGATGGTAGTGTGATTGATGATGGCAGTGTGATTGATGATGGTAGTGTGATTGGGGGTGGTAGTGTGATTGATGATGGTAGTGTGATTGATGATGGTAGTGTGATTGGGGATGGTAGTGTGATTGATGATGGTAGTGTGATTGATGATGGTAGTGTGATTGGGGGTGGTAGTGTGATTGGGGATGGTAGTGTGATTGGGGATGGTAGTGTGATTGATGATGGTAGTGTGATTGGGGATGGTAGTGTGATTGGGGGTGGTAGTGTGATTGATGATGGTAGAGTGATTGATGATGGTAGTGTGATTGGGATGGTAGTGTGATTGATGATGGTAGTGTGATTGATGATGGTAGTGTGATTGGGGGTGGTAGTGTGACTGGGATGGTAGTGTGATTGGGGATGGTAGTGTGATTGGGGGTGGTAGTGTGATTGATGATGGTAGTGTGATTGATGATGGTAGTGTGATTGGGGATGGTAGTGTGATTGGGGATGGTAGTGTGATTGGGGGTGGTAGTGTGATTGGGGGTGGTAGTGTGATTGATGATGGTAGTGTGATTGGGGGTGGTAGTGTGTGATTGGGGATCGTAGTGTTATTGGGGGTGGTCGTGTGATTGGGGGTGGTAGTGTGATTGATGATGGTAGAGTGATTGATGATGGTAGTGTGATTGGGGATGGTAGTGTGATTGATGATGGTAGTGTGATTGATGATGGTAGTGTGATTGGGGGTGGTTGTGTGACTGGGGATGGTAGTGTGATTGGGGATGGTAGTGTGATTGATGATGGTAGAGTGATTGATGATGGTAGTGTGATTGGGGATGGTAGTGTGATTGATGATGGTAGTGTGATTGATGATGGTAGTGTGATTGGGGGTGGTAGTGTGACTGGGGATGGTAGTGTGATTGGGGATGGTAGTGTGATTGGGGGTGGTAGTGTGATTGATGATGGTAGTGTGATTGATGATGGTAGTGTGATTGGGGATGGTAGTGTGATTGGGGATGGTAGTGTGATTGGGGGTGGTAGTGTGATTGGGGGTGGTAGTGTGATTGATGATGGTAGTGTGATTGGGGGTGGTAGTGTGATTGGGGATCGTAGTGTTATTGGGGGTGGTCGTGTGATTGGGGGTGGTAGTGTGATTGATGATGTTAGTGTGATTGGGGGTGGTAGTGTGATTGGGGATGGTAGTGTGATTGGGGGTGGTAGTGTTATTGGGGGTGGTAGTGTGATTGGGGGTGGTAGTGTGATTGGGGGTGGTAGTGTGATTGATGATGGTAGTGTGATTGATGATGGTAGTGTGATTGGGATGGTAGTGTGATTGGGGGTGGTAGTGTGATTGGGGGTGGTAGTGTGATTGATGATGGTAGTGTGATTGGGGGTGGTAGTGTGATTGGGATGGTAGTGTGATTGATGATGGTAGTGTGATTGGGATGGTAGTGTGATTGGGGGTGGTAGTGTGATTGATGATGGTAGTGTGATTGATGATGGTAGTGTGATTGGGATGGTAGTGTGATTGGGGGTGGTAGTGTGATTGGGGGTGGTAGTGTGATTGATGATGGTAGTGTGATTGGGGGTGGTAGTGTGATTGATGATGGTAGTGTGATTGGGGGTGGTAGTGTGATTGATGATGGTAGTGTGATTGATGATGGTAGTGTGATTGGGATGGTAGTGTGATTGGGGGTGGTAGTGTGATTGGGGGTGGTAGTGTGATTGATGATGGTAGTGTGATTGGGGGTGGTAGTGTGATTGATGATGGTAGTGTGATTGGGGGTGGGAGTGTGATTGGGGGTGGTAGTGTGATTGATGATGGTAGTGTGATTGGGGATGGTAGTGTGATTGGGGGTGGTAGTGTGATTGGGGGTGGTAGTTTGATTGATGATGGTAGTGTGATTGGGGATGGTAGTGTGATTGGGGGTGATAGTGTGATTGATGATGGTAGTGTGATTGGGGGTGATAGTGTGATTGATGATGGTAGTGTGATTGGGGGTGGTAGTGTGATTGATGATGGCAGTGTGATTGGGGGTGGTAGTGTGATTGATGATGGGAGTGTGATTGGGGGTGGTAGTGTGATTGATGATGGTAGTGTGATTGGGGATGGTAGTGTGATTGGGGGAGGTAGTGTGATTGGGGGTGGTTGTGTGATTGATGATGGTAGTGTGATTGATGATGGTAGTGTGATTGGGGGTGGTAGTGTGATAGGGGGTGGTAGTGTGATTGATGATGGTAATGTGATTGGGGGTGGTAGTGTGATTGATGATGTAAGTGTGATTGGGGGTGGTAGTGTGATTGATGATGGTAGTGTGATTGATGATGGTAGTGTGATTGGGGGTGGTAGTGTGATTGGGGGTGGTAGTGTGATTGATGATGTTAGTGTGATTGGGGGTGGTAGTGTGATTGGGGGTGGTAGTGTGATTGATGATGGTAGTGTGATTGATGATGGTAGTGTGATTGGGGGTGGTAGTTTGATTGGGGGTGGTAGTGTGATTGATGATGGTAGTGTGATAGGGGGTGGTAGTGTGATTGATGATGGTAATGTGATTGGGGATGGTAGTGTGATTGATGATGGTAGTGTGATTGATGATGGTAGTGTGATTGGGGATGGTAGTGTGATTGGGGGTGGTAGTGTGATTGATGATGGTAGTGTGATTGGGGATGGTAGTGTGATTGGGGATGGTAGTGTGATTGGGGGTGGTAGTGTGATTGGGGGAGGTAGTGTGATTGATGATGGTAGTGTGATTGGGATGGTAGTGTGATTGGGGGTGGTAGTGTGATTGGGGGTGGTAGTGTGATTGGGGGTGGTAGTGTGATTGATGATGGTAGTGTGATTGGGGATGGTAGTGTGATTGGGGATGGTAGTGTGATTGGGGGTGGTAGTGTGATTGGGGGTGGTAGTGTGATTGATGATGTTAGTGTGATTGATGTTGGTAGTGTGATTGGGGGTGGTAGTGTGATTGATGATGGTAGTATGATTGGGGGTGGTAGTGTGATTGGGGATGGTAGTGTGATTGGGGATGGTAGTGTGATTGGGGGTGGTAGTGTGATTGGGGGTGGTAGTGTGATTGATGATGGTAGTGTGATTGGGGATGGTAGTGTGATTGGGGGTGGTAGTGTGATTGATGATGGTAGTGTGATTGATGATGGTAGTGTGATTGGGGATGGTAGTGTGATTGATGATGGTAGTGTGATTGATGATGGTAGTGTGATTGGGGTGGTAGTGTGACTGGGGATGGTAGTGTGATTGGGGATGGTAGTGTGATTGGGGGTGGTAGTGTGATTGGGGATGTTAGTGTGATTGGGGATGGTAGTGTGATTGGGGTGGTAGTGTGATTGGGGGTGGTAGTGTGATTGATGATGGTAGTGTGATTGGGGGTGGTAGTGTGATTGGGGATCGTAGTGTGATTGGGTGTGGTCGTGTGATTGGGGGTGGTAGTGTGTTTGATGATGTTAGTGTGATTGGGGGTGGTAGTGTGATTGGGGATGGTAGTGTGATTGGGGGTGGTAGTGTTATTGGGGGTGGTAGTGTGATTGATGATGGTAGTGTGATTGGGGGTGGTAGTGTGATTGGGGGTGGTAGTGTGATTGGGGGTGGTAGTGTGATTGATGATGGTAGTGTGATTGATGATGGTAGTGTGATTGGGATGGTAGTGTGATTGGGGGTGGTAGTGTGATTGGGGTGGTAGTGTGATTGATGATGGTAGTGTGATTGGGGGTGGTAGTGTGATTGATGATGGTAGTGTGATTGGGGGTGGGAGTGTGATTGGGGGTGGTAGTGTGATTGATGATGGTAGTGTGATTGGGATGGTAGTGTGATTGGGGGTGGTAGTGTGATTGGGGATGGTAGTGTGATTGGGGGTGGTAGTGTGATTGATGATGGTAGTGTGATTGGGGATGGTAGTGTGATTGGGGGTGGTAGTGTGATTGGGGATGGTAGTGTGATTGGGGATGGTAGTGTGATTGGGGATGGTAGTGTGATTGGGGGTGGTAGTGTGATTGATGATGGTAGTGTGATTGATGATGGTAGTGTGATTGGGGATGGTAGTGTGATTGGGGGTGGTAGTGTGATTGATGATGGTAGTGTGATTGGGGATGGGAGTGTGATTGGGGGTGGTAGTGTGATTGGGGGTGGTAGTGTGATTGATGATGGTAGTGTGATTGGGGGTGGTAGTGTGATTGATGATGGGAGTGTGATTGGGGGTGATAGTGTGATTGGGGGTGATAGTGTGATTGATGATGGTAGTGTGATTGGGGATGGTAGTGTGATTGGGGGTGGTAGTGTGATTGGGGGTGGTAGTGTGATTGATGATGGTAGTGTGATTGGGGATGGTAGTGTGATTGGGGGTGATAGTGTGATTGATGATGGTAGTGTGATTGGGGGTGGTAGTGTGATTGATGATGGTAGTGTGATTGGGGGTGGTAGTGTGATTGATGATGGCAGTGTGATTGGGGGTGGTAGTGTGATTGATGATGGGAGTGTGATTGGAGGTGGTAGTGTGATTGATGATGGTAGTGTGATTGGGGATGGTAGTGTGATTGGGGGTGGTAGTGTGATTGGGGGTGGTTGTGTGATTGATGATGGTAGTGTGATTGATGATGGTAGTGTGATTGGGGGTGGTAGTGTGATAGGGGGTGGTAGTGTGATTGATGATGGTAATGTGATTGGGGGTGGTAGTGTGATTGATGATGGTAGTGTGATTGATGATGGTAGTGTGATTGGGGGTGGTAGTGTGATTGGGGGTGGTAGTGTGATGATGATGTTAGTGTGATTGGGGGTGGTAGTGTGATTGATGATGGTAGTGTGATTGGGGGTGGTAGTGTGATTGATGATGGTAGTGTGATTGATGATGGTAGTGTGATTGGGGGTGGTAGTGTGATTGGGGGTGGTAGTGTGATTGATGATGTTAGTGTGATTGGGGGTGGTAGTGTGATTGATGATGGTAGTGTGATTGGGGATGGTAGTGTGATTGGGGGTGGTAGTGTGATTGGGGGTGGTTGTGTGATTGATGATGGTAGTGTGATTGATGATGGTAGTGTGATTGGGGGTGGTAGTGTGATAGGGGGTGGTAGTGTGATTGATGATGGTAATGTGATTGGGGGTGGTAGTGTGATTGATGATGGTAGTGTGATTGGGGGTGGTAGTGTGATTGATGATGGTAGTGTGATTGGGATGGTAGTGTGATTGATGATGGGAGTGTGATTGGGGGTGGTAGTGTGATTGATGATGGTAGTGTGATTGGGGATGGTAGTGTGATTGGGGGTGGTAGTGTGATTGGGGGTGGTTGTGTGATTGATGATGGTAGTGTGATTGATGATGGGAGTGTGATTGATGATGGTAGTGTGATTGATGATGGTAGTGTGATTGGGATGGTAGTGTGATTGGGGGTGGTAGTGTGATTGGGGGTGGTTGTGTGATTGATGATGGGAGTGTGATTGGGGGTGGTAGTGTGATTGATGATGGTAGTGTGATTGGGGATGGTAGTGTGATTGGGGTGGTAGTGTGATTGGGGGTGGTTGTGTGATTGATGATGGTAGTCTGATTGATGATGGTAGTGTGATTGGGGGTGGTAGTGTGATAGGGGGTGGTAGTGTGATTGATGATGGTAATGTGATTGGGGGTGGTAGTGTGATTGATGATGTAAGTGTGATTGGGGGTGGTAGTGCGATTGATGATGGTAGTGTGATTGGGATGGTAGTGTGATTGATGATGGGAGTGTGATTGGGGGTGGTAGTGTGATTGATGATGGTAGTGTGATTGGGGATGGTAGTGTGATTGGGGTGGTAGTGTGATTGGGGGTGGTTGTGTGATTGATGATGGTAGTGTGATTGATGATGGTAGTGTGATTGGGGGTGGTAGTGTGATAGGGGGTGGTAGTGTGATTGATGATGGTAATGTGATTGGGGGTGGTAGTGTGATTGATGATGTAAGTGTGATTGGGGGTGGTAGTGTGATTGATGATGGTAGTGTGATTGATGATGGTAGTGTGATTGGGGGTGGTAGTGTGATTGGGGGTGGTAGTGTGATTGATGATGTTAGTGTGATTGGGGGTGGTAGTGTGATTGGGGTGGTAGTGTGATTGATGATGGTAGTGTGATTGATGATGGTAGTGTGATTGGGGGTGGTAGTGTGATTGGGGGTGGTAGTGTGATTGATGATGGTAGTGTGATAGGGGTGGTAGTGTGATTGATGATGGTAATGTGATTGGGGATGGTAGTGTGATTGATGATGGTAGTGTGATTGATGATGGTAGTGTGATTGGGGGTGGTAGTGTGATTGATGATGGTAGTGATTGGGGATGGTAGTGTGATTGGGGGTGGTAGTGTGATTGGGGGTGGTAGTGTGATTGATGATGGTAGTGTGATTGGGGATGGTAGTGTGATTGGGGATGGTAGTGTGATTGGGGGTGGTAGTGTGATTGGGGTGGTAGTGTGATTGGGGATGGTAGTGTGATTGGGGGTGGTAGTGTGATTGGGGATGGTAGTGTGATTGATGATGGTAGTGTGATTGATGATGGTAGTGTGATTGGGGTGGTAGTGTGATTGGGGATGGTAGTGTGATTGGGGATGGTAGTGTGATTGATGATGGTAGTGTGATTGGGGATGGTAGTGTGATTGGGGGTGGTAGTGTGATTGATGATGGTAGTGTGATTGATGATGGTAGTGTGATTGGGGATGGTAGTGTGATTGATGATGGTAGTGTGATTGATGATGGTAGTGTGATTGGGGGTGGTAGTGTGACTGGGGATGGTAGTGTGATTGGGGATGGTAGTGTGATTGGGGGTGGTAGTGTGATTGATGATGGTAGTGTGATTGATGATGGTAGTGTGATTGGGGATGGTAGTGTGATTGGGGATGGTAGTGTGATTGGGGGTGGTAGTGTGATTGGGGGTGGTAGTGTGATTGATGATGGTAGTGTGATTGGGGGTGGTAGTGTGATTGGGGATCGTAGTGTGATTGGGGGTGGTAGTGTGATTGGGTGTAGTGTGATTGATGATGTTAGTGTGATTGGGGGTGGTAGTGTGATTGGGGATGGTAGTGTGATTGGGGGTGGTAGTGTGATTGGGGATGGTAGTGTGATTGATGATGGTAGTGTGATTGGGGTGGTAGTGTGATTGGGGGTGGTAGTGTGATTGGGGGTGGTAGTGTGATTGATGATGGTAGTGTGATTGGGGATGGTAGTGTGATTGGGGGTGGTAGTGTGATTGGGATGGTAGTGTGATTGTGATGGTAGTGTGATTGGTGTGGTAGTGTGATTGATGGATGGTAGTGTGATTGGGGATGGTAGTGTGATTGGGATGGTAGTGTGATTGATGATGGTAGTGTGATTGGGGATGGTAGTGTGATTGGGGTGGTAGTGTGATTGGGGTGGGTAGTGTGATTGGGGATGGTAGTGTGATTGGGTGATGGTAGTGTGATTGGGGGTGGTGTGTGATTGTGATGAGTGTGATTGGGGTGGTAGTGTGATTGGGGGTGGTAGTGTGATTGATGATGGTAGTGTGATTGGGGGATGGTAGTGTGATTGGGGGTGGTAGTGTGATTGGGGGTGGTAGTGTGATTGGGGTTGGTAGTGTGATTGATGATGGTAGTGTGATTGGGGATGGTAGTGTGATTGGGGGTGGTAGTGTGATTGGGGGTGTAGTGTGATTGGGGATGGTA